>NC_057805.1:48536309-48701175 GCF_018294505.1 Triticum aestivum
ATTGTGTCCATTAAATCTTAGTAACCATCCATAAGCTGACATAGGTTCACTAGAAATTCTCAAAGAAAGCATAACATCCGATCTTTTTTTAGGTGAACCACGGAGGTGATTTGCCTGCCTGCACCATTTCTTTTTTTTTTCCTTTGAAGAGAGGCAATTTTTTTTGCCTCATTCATTAAATAAGGGGAATAGAGTTTTTGTTCATGTTACAACACAGAAAATGCCGCAACAACCGAAATAAAAGCGACCATTTCGGTATAATGAAAGAATCACCATACAGTAAGTTACAATGGCAGTACAAGCACACACATCACCACTTGAAAAGGGAGTGAAGAAGAACAATAAGCCCAACTATCCGGGCCAACCACTACAAGCACAAGAAAAAGATGTCACAACCTTTGCACTGCCGGAGTGATTGAAATGATTGGTTAGCCGAGCCCCACCATGACATCCAACCATTGATTTGATAGACCTTCATAATCATTTACAACCATTTAATATTTATAGTTGTACCCAACTATATCATAGTCATCATTAGATTTCATAAATACATGAACCGTCGTGGTCATCAGATCTTCATAATAGTAAGCATATCACAACCATTAAATCCTCATACCAATACTAAACAGATCATGGCTGTTGAATTGTCATAAGTTTATATATGTGTGCTAGCATTTGGTTTGGTGCTCATGCTGGCACAAGGACAAGAATATGCGTACACGAAAGAGAACGCTATGCGCCGGTCGACCGGCCCGGCCTAAAATTTGGCCGGTTGACCCACGTGCGTTGGATTTAATCAATTACACACGTTTGATTTGCCTCTTCATTATCATCCTCTCTAGGTAGTGCTTCGTCCTCATGCCTCCCCGGCGCGTTGACCAGCCGCTAACGTCCAAGGCGGACTGCGCTCGTCCTCGGTGGCCTTCACTTGCCAACCAATAGCACCAGTCACGTTCATCCCCTTCGGTGGTCGCCTCCCTCATATCGCCAGTCAGCTTGCCGCTGACCGGTTGCAGCAAAAATCACCGTCGCCATGGTCGCCGACGAGGAGCACCGGTTCCAGTAAACATAGTCGCCGGGCAGTCCCATCATCGCCGGCTGTGTCTCCCCCGTCGCCTTCGGGTGGTCACAACATCTTCACAGTTCCAACAAATCCAGGCGCTGGTTCGAGCATCCAGCCAGCAGGGGTGTAGCCTTGCAGCTCCAACAGACCACGATTCTAGCTCTCGCAATCCATGGCTGCAACATCTAGCCGACAAGTCGTCGCCGTGTAGCTCCGCCAGACTGCGGTTGCAGCTTCGTCGGACCATGCTTCCAACTCCGCCAAACCATTGTTCCAACTTTTTTCGGCCGCAGTTGTAGCACCCCTCGCCAACACGTAGGCGCCTCGCAGCACGACCGGACCATGCTTCCAGCTTTCCAGGCCATGGCTGCAGCTCCACCGGACCGCGGTTCCAGCATCCCTCCATTCGGTTGTAGCATCTTGTCATCCCGTGGTCACCGTCCCGACCACGACGCATTGCCGATGTAGCTTCTGATGAGGCTGGTTCCGCTCTAGCCCCAGTCGGTTGCAACACCACAACTGCCAGTTGCAGACCGTGGCAAGCGCGTCATGCCGGTGCAGCCCCACCTGCCCCCCCTCTGACAAAGCATCCACCGCCGCCATAAAAAACACCAACTCGCCCCATCTTTGTAGCCTCTCCCCCATGTCTCCTTGTTGTGGCACACGACAGGTCTTGGCGAGGAATGGAGCATAGAGGTGAGAGAGAGGGGGGCATGGTGAAGAAGGTGGGTTTGCTTGGCTGTGAGCTGCAAGCCGACATGCTGCGCGCCAGGGTTGTTGAAGTAGGGGGAAAGAGGATCTGCGATGTGAGCCAGATAGAGGATAAGGTAGACGCCCGGGGAAGAAAAGGTGCTGCTGAGAAATATCTAGAGGATAAGGCAGGGAGGGTGTGTTTTCATGTGGGTTCAGTGACATACATATGTGTGTGGAAGGCGACCAACGCAACACAAGGCCGGTCGGCAGACCAGGAACATTTCCCTACCCGAAAACGCATCACAGAGACCAACTTGCTGATGACAACTCGGGATATGGTGTGGGAAAACGACCCAACTCCTATCCAAACACCTTTTGAATATTCCAACATATAAAAGTATTCAACGCAAACTCAATATATTAGACATCATAAGTGATGGTTTACATGAGACAATTGGGTATTACACGGTATCCACATCAACAAATAGTATCATATTCAAGTTGTAGTAAACGTGAACATGATGCACAGAAAAGCATACCGTGTGCTTTAGTACTCCAAATGGAAGTTTTATAGATCAGAATGTTACCAAGAATGCATAACACTCCATATTCTTGCTCATACCTTGTATTCTCCACAAACATACATGAAATCTAATGATGACACCCACCATGAAAGAAAAAGGTATCACAACCTTGCACCGTCAGAGTGGTTGAAATGATTGGTTAGCCGAGCCCCACCATGACATCCAGCCACTGATTTGGTGGACCTTCATAATCATTTATAACAACCATTTTATATTTATAGTTGTACCTAACTATATCATCGTCGTCATTAGATTTCATAAATACATGAATAGTCATGGTCGTCAGATATTCATAATTGTAAACATATTAAATCCTCATACTGATACTAAACAAATCATGAATGTTGAATTGTCATATGTTTATATATGTGTGCTAGCATTTGGTTTGGTGCTCATGCTAGCTCCAGGACAAGAATATGAGTACACAAAAACGCATCACAAGGACCAACTTGCCGATTACAACTCAGGATATGGTGTGGGAAAACGACCCAACTCCTATCCAAACACCTTTGGAATATTTTAACATATACAAGTATTCAGCGCAAACTCGACATATTAGACACAAGGTTCAAATATCATATATCGGCTTCATATCCGTTTGGCTTGAACACATCGGATGTCGGATAACAGGTGATATATCGAACTGTATGTAGATATATCGGAATATTCCAATATTCTTGTTCAAAAATATCTTTTTCTGTAAAAACAAAATTTATGGTGTCAACGCCCTAGCATGACAAATTTAAATTTCTAATTTATGTTATATATGTGTTCTACAAAACATTATGCATGGCTATGATAATACGATGAAGTTGTAAATACATAATCTTTTTTTGTCACCGCTTTCTGAGAAATAATTGTGTTCATCGATGTACCGGTCTATATCAGTGGGCAAATCGGGTCAGATATCGGCTATATCGGTCGATATTTCGGTCCATATCGGATGATATGTGTGAAAATGATATTTATAAAATGCTATGTTATGTTTATATTGGTAGAACCCCAAAACTGATATATCGGTCGTACATATCGATCATATCGGCCTAGATTTGAAAGCTTGATTAGACATCATAAGTGATGGTTTACAAGAGACAATTGAGTATTACATGGTATCCACATCAACAAATACTATCATATTCAGGCTGTAGTAAACGCAAACATGATGCATATAAAAGCATATCGTGTGCTTTAGTACTTCGAATGGAAGTTTAGAGTTGTACCTAACTATATTATAGTCATTATTAGATTTCATAAGTACATAAACAAGTCACAAAGATTTGATATTTATAGTTGTACCTAACTATATCATAATCATTATTAGATTTCATAAGTACATAAACAGTCACAACAATTTGATATTTATAGTTGTATTACCTCCGCCCTGGTTTATTGGTCCCCTTAGTATTTTGTGCCAAATTTTGATCATATATTTAACTAAGAAAATAACAATGCATGTCACCATACCCTTCGATTCGTAGTTGAACATAGTTTCCACTAATATTACTTTTGGTTACTTGCATTAACATTCTGTTAGTTAAATCTAATGTCAAAATTTGGCACGAAATGCGAAGGGGACCAATAAACCATGATGAATGTAGTACCTAACTATATCAGTCATAATTAGATTTCATAAGTACATAAACAGTCACACCGATTTGATATTTATAGTTGTACCTAACTATATCATAGTCATTGCTAGATTTAAGTACATAAACGGTCACTGTTGCCGATCTTCATAACTGTAAACATGTCACAACCATTAAATCCTCATAGCAATGCTAAACAGATCATGGCTCTTGAACTGTTATGTGTTTATGTGTGCTAAATTTTCATTTGGCACTCATGTGGGTATCATGACAAGAATGAGTAACACTACATATACGGGCCACTTTCAATGGACTGTATGGATGGGATGACGTGGAGGGTTGTTGGAGAAGGAAAGGAGATGGGCCCCCACCCAGTGAAATTTAGGGGGGGGGGGGATTTATTATGTTTTGGAAGGTTTTGTACTAAAATCTTTGTAGACCATCTCTAGATGTAGCATTTTTGGACAAGAACATATGCACACAAAAACGCATCACAAAGACCAAATTCTTGGGGGGTATGGCTTGGGAAAACGACCCAACTACTGTGCAAACACGTTTGGATTACTCCAACGCACATGTATTCGGCACAAACTCAACATATTAGACATCATAAGTGATAGTTTACACGAGACATAGGGTATTACATGGTGGTATCCACATGAACAAATACTATCATGTTCAGGCTGTAGTAAACGTGAACATGATGCACAGAAAAGCACACCTTGTGCTTTAGTACTCCAAATGAAAGTTTTATAGATCGGAAAGTAGCCAAGAATGCATAACACCCCATGTTATGCATAACACTTCATATGCTCGCTCGTACCTTGTATTCTCCTCGAAACATACTTGTAACAAAGTAAGACAATACCCATAGAGCACATGTTCTGAAGCAAACCACAAATTATAATACGGAGTACGTATTTTTGGGCCTGTCTCAAGGGTAGACCTCAAAGACACCTCGAGCTCCCAGTTTCTTCACAATTTTATAGTCACTGAATCCTGCCTTCATGAATAGCTCGCTCCAATCAGTTTCATCCCGCTGCCTACCATTGGTCGTCACCATCATGGCTACATCTACCAGGAGCTCTGCTTCGTATGTTGGTCCCGAAGAAGGGTCTACAAGTATGTCGATAACAATCACTTTCCCTCCCTCTTCCCGCGAAGGGATGACCTTCTTGCATTGAGCAAGGATCTTCACGCAGTCCTCATCACTCCAGTGGTGCAACACAAGCTATATATGTAGGGAAATTTTGATACAACTTTAGTAACGAAGTGGAAAAGAGAGGATTTTTTTGAGAAAACTTTAGTAACGATAATATTGATTTCGCATTAGTTTGCTATATGTTGTACCTTGACCAACACTGCCTGAGCAGGTGGGATGGACTTGAACATGTCACCGGCCACGTAGTTAACCACGCCGTCGGCTGGGACACTATCGATCACCCGCGGAAGGTCGAGCACGGTGCACTTGATTTGCGGAAAGGCCTCCATAATGGCCCTTGCCGTCGTGCCGTCGCCACCACAGCAGTCGGTCAGGGACTCGAGCCCCTGGAAGATGGTGCCGCACTCCCGCAGGACCGTGAGGAACCCGGAATTATCATGGGACGCCAGGGCTTCGTTGAACACGGCGTCGATCTCAGGGTCATGTTCTGCCATGCTCTCGTCGAAGAGGGTCACACCATGGAGATCCTCGAACGGCGACGCCGCGACGTCCTTCTTGAACCAGTCGGAGAGGCCCATCGCAGCCTCAACGCAGTGCCTCGAGGTTGAGGCGAGCACACAAGACGTTTGGCTCGGGTGGCCATCTACGGCGACGCCGTCAAGCAGGAGCCAGGACAGCGGGGTCAGGCGGTAGGTGACGACGTCGGCGGCGTTGTCGGCGGCGAAGACGCCGGACGTAGCCAGCAGTCGCATGATGCGACGGAGGTAAGGCAGCTTGGCGGGTGGAAGGGACAGCGCGGCGACCAGATCAGGCAGCGATGCCGCGCCGCCCAGGCTATGGATGGTGGTCGGGATGCCGAGCTTGACGACGCACTGGAATGCCATGGAGGTCATGTAGTAAAGACTGTGGCGCCAAAGGTCGGCCTGCCCCTGCAGGAGCTCCGCCTCGGTGGGAACAGTCAGTTGCTGAGCCTGGGCCGCCATTGTTGCTAGCTTGATCACTCTCCCTCTAGCTATTTGATGAGGTGTTTTTCGTTCAAGCAGTGTGCATCCATCAAGTACTATTGAGCGGCACATTTATACTGGAGCTACTCGCGTGTGTCACGTGCGTCGGTGCGAGTTGAACAAGCAAGTGCATGGCGCTATCACGCGTGTCCCGCGCGTGGAAATTAATTAAAAACAATAAAGAGACACTTCTTGCGAGTCGCCTGATCCATTGAAGTGGATATTTACAGTCTATATGGTTCTATGGATGTGTAAGCGTGCACGCCATGCAAAAATCATAAACAACACACATTTGTCCAACTGAAAGAGTTGCACGTCTTGCATAATCTTGCAGGGGGAAACTGTCACATCTTTCTTGGATTTGATCGTGCCTCCCACTAAGGATTGTTTGTCCATGATTGGACTATTGTTATCTCATTGTGTTTAATTGCTTTCACTAAAGGGGACCGCTAGGGATCTGATTCGGAAAAAAAAAAATCCTATAGGACCGGGTCGTATAGTGCCCATCAGGAGACCACCTCCAGCAATTGACACGCGGTAAGATGCCATTTTTCTAAATAATACACAATTTCAACAATTTACAGAAAATATAATACAACATCAGCTCCAGCTAAGTCGATTGGATCCAATCGGCCACGGCGAAGCCGATTAGGACCCAATTGGCCTAGCCTAAGCCGACTAGGATCCACTCGGTGCTGAGGTGGCCGACTGACCAGTTAGCATCAGTCAATTTTAGCGAAACTGATTAGTACAACCGAAACCAATTAGTACTAATCGGCTTTGCCAAAACCAATTAGTTCAAAACGGCTTAGGCAAACTTGACAGCTGCATCAGACCAAATTTTTGACACGACGGCTGCATGGAACCATATTTTCGATCCTAATTTTATCCCGCGACCCTCTCCCGGGTTAGCCGCAATTTCCCGCAACACTTTCCCTCCATATGTTCCCGGCATTATCCTTCCCGCCAATCCTTTCCTGCCATCTTCTTTCCCGCCATCTTCTTTCCATTTTCTTTCCCGCCATCTTCTCTTCTCAAACTATAAAACCCCCTCCACACTGAGGTGGGTAAGCAGTGCAGTGTAGTCTCGTCAAGATGTCCGATTATCCTTTCGACTGTAGTTTTCACTCTAGTATATCCAAATGTCTTCTGAGGTTAGCCACCAATTTCAAGATAGACAATAGGATAGTTGCATGGGACGAACTCCTCAGTAGTGACACCATACTGAATGAGCTGAGTCACGCATTAAGTAGGTGCGGGTGGCCTGCAAGGACCTTTGAGGAGATACAGAAAGAACTTCTCAGGTTGCATGGAAGGTGGAAGAAGCAACAACATAAGACTGAAACTTCCCTAAAGACTGCAGCAACACATACTTATTTAAGGACTGCTGACAGCGACGCCAAAGACGAAGACGATATCTTCATGCCGAGCACCAAGGCCAAGACACCCGCATCATCGAAGGCCAAGCGTACCGCATCATCTAAGGGTAAGAGTTCTGCATCGACAGAGGATGACGATGATGTCTTCATGTAGTTTGTATGTTGTATTATTTAAGTTCATTCATACCGTTTAATTCAGATGTACTTGTATCTTAATTAGCTGTTGCAGTCTCTCTGGAAGTATAACTCGAATAACAATGCAAATTAATAGTAATACATCTCTTGCATACATAGGTAGATATAAGTCACTCGCATACATAGGTAGTAATATGTTTCTCGCATACATAGCTAGATATATGCCACACAAGTATCAGCCACATCGTCCGCCACGTCGTGGAGGTGGTTGATACGTCTCCGTCGTATCTATAATTTTTGATTGTTCCATGCCAATATTCTACATCTTTCATATACTTTTGGCAACTTTTTATACTATTTTTGGGACTAACATATTGATCCAGTGCCCAGTGCCAGTTCTTGTTTGTTGCATGTTTTTTGTTTCGCAGAAAATCCATATCAAACGGAGTCCAAACGGGATAAAAACTGACAGAGATTTTCTTGGAATATATGTGATTTTTGGAAAGAAGAATCAACACGAGACGATGCCCGAGGAGGCCACGAGGCGGGGGGGCACGCCCAGTGGGGTGGGCGCGCCCCTGACCCTGGTGGCCTCCCCATAAGGCGGTTGGTGCCCTTCTTTCGCCGCAAGGAAGCCAATATCCGGATAAAAATCGTGTCCAAATTTCAACCCAATCGGAGTTACGGATCTCCGGGAATATAAGAAACGGTGAAAGGGCAGAATCAGGAATGCAGAAACAGAGAGCGACAGAGAGACAGATCCAATCTCGGAGGGGCTCTCGCCCCTCCCATGCCATGAAAGCCAAGGACCAGAGGGGAAACCCTTCTCCCATCAAGGGGGAAGGTCAAGGAAGAATAAGAAGAAGGGGGCCCCTCTCCCCCTCTCTCCCGGTGGCGCCGGAACGCCGCCGGGGCCATCATCATGTGACGGCGATCTACACCAACACCTCCGTCATCTTCACCAACATCTTCATCACCTTCCCCCATCTATCTACAACGGTCCACTCTCCCGCAACCCGTTGTACCCTCTACTTGAACATGGTGCTTTATGCTTCATATTATTATCCAATGATGTGTTGCCATCCTATGATGTCTGAGTAGATTTTCGTTGTCCTATTGGTAATTGGTGAATTGCTATGATTGGTTTAATTTGCTCGTGGTTATGTTGCTGTCCTTTGGTGCTCATCATATGAGCGCGCGCGTGGATCACACCATAGGGTTAGTTGTATGTTGATAGGACTATGTATTGGAGGGCACGAGTGACAGAAGCTTCAACCTAGCATAAAAATTGATGCATACGGGATTGAAGGGGGACCAATATATCTTAATGCTATGGTTGGGTTTTACCTTAATGAACGTCAGTAGTTGCGGATGCTTGCTAATAGTTCCAATCATAAGTGCATAGAATTCCAAGTCAGGGATGACATGCTAGCAGTGGCTTCTCCCACATAAAACTTGCTATCTGTCTAGTAAAGTAGTCAATTGCTTAGGGACAATTTCACAACTCCTACCACCACTTTTCCACACTCGCTATACTAACTTTATTGCTTCTTTACCTAAGCAGCCCCTAGTTTTTATTTACGTGCTCTTTATATTCTTGCAAACCTATCCAACAACACCTACAAAGTACTTCTAATTCTATACTTGTTCTAGGTAAAGCGAACGTCAAGCGTGCGTAGAGTTGTATCGGTGGTCGATAGAATTGTTGGGGAATGTAGTAATTTCAAAAAAAATTCCTACGCACACGCAAGATCACAGTGATGCATAGCAACGAGAGGGGAGAGTGTCGTCCACGTACCCTCGTAGACCGTAAGCGGAAGCGTTATGACAACGCGGTTGATGTAGTCGTACGTCTTCACGATCCGACCGATCCAAGTACCGAATACACGGCACCTCCGAGTTCAGCACACGTTCTGCTCGGTGACATCCCACGAACTCACGATCCAGCAGAGCTTCGAGGGAGAGTTCCGTCAGCACGACGGTGTAATGACGGTGATGATGATGCTACTGACGCAGGGCTTCGCCTAAGCACCGCTACGATATGACCGAGGTGGATTATGGTGGAGGGGGGCACCGCACACGGCTAAAAGATCAACTGATCAACTTGTGTGTCTATGGGGTGCCCCCTCCCCCGTATATAAAGGAGTGGAGGCGGGGGAGGGGCCGGCCCTCCTAGGCGCGCCCCAAGGGGAGTCCTACTCCCACCGGGAGTAGGACTCCAACCCTTCCAAGAGTAGGAGTAGGAGAGAGGGAAGGAGGAGAGAGGGGGAAGGAAAGGGGGGCGCCACCCCCCCTCCTTGTCCAATTCGGACTAGAGGGGGAGGGGGCGCGCGGCCTACCCTGGCCGCCCCTCCTCTTCTCCACCAAGGCCCAATAGGCCCATTACAATCCCCGGGGGGTTCCGGTAACCCCCCGGTACTCCGGTATTTGTCCGAACTTACCCGGAACCTTTCCGAAGTCCAAACATAGTCGTCCAATATATCGATCTTTATGTCTCGACCATTTCGAGACTCCTCGTCATGTCCGTGATCATATTCGGGACTCCGAACTACATTCGGTTCATCAAAACACATAAACTCATATTACCGATCGTCACTGAACGTTAAGCGTGCGGACCCTACGGGTTTGAGAACTATGTAGACATGACCGAGACACGTCTCCGGTCAATAACCAATAGCGGAACCTGGATGCTCATATTGGCTCCTACATATTCTACGAAGATCTTTATCGGTAAACCGCATAACAACATACGTTGTTCCCTTTGTCATCGGTATGTTACTTGCCCGAGATTCGATCGTCGGTATCTCAATACCTAGTTCAATCTCGTTACCGGCAAGTATCTTTACTCGTTCCGTAATGCATCATCCCGCAACTAACTCATTAGTTACATTGCTTGCAAGGCTTATAGTGATGTGCATTACCGAGAGGGCCCAGAGATACCTCTCCGACAATCGGAGTGACTGACGGTGACCTGTACTAGGGGATACTCACCACGTCGTCTCCCGACCAGCTAGATTGGGCCGAGGACCCCCCCCCCCCCGGCGGTTCACTCATGGGCCACTTCGGGCAGCCCATGCCGCATACAAGGAAGATCCCACGAGACTTGGCGCACAAGACGAGGACTCTCCTAAACCCTAGGCCTCTGGTGTGTTATATAAACCGAGGCCAGGCTAGTCAATAGAAAATCTAATATTCATTACTACAGTCTCGTGGTAGATACATGCACTTTGTACTATACCCATATAGAATATAATCAAGCAGGAGTAGGGTTTTACCTCTTAGAGAGGGCCCGAACCTGGGTAAACTCCGTGTCCCTCGTCTTCTGTTACCCATCGCTCCAAGACGCCTAGCTTAGGACCCCTACTACGAGATACGCCGGATATAGAACCGACATTGATGCTTTCATTGAGAGCCTGCTGGGTGTTCGCCACGGATTGATGGGATAATTAGGTGATATACTTTCAATTTGATCTGTTAAATCATCTCTTTTCGCAAATTGTTGCTGCCGAATTGGGCTATTTTGTTTGCAATCAAACCAGGATCAGTAAAATTTTAACGAGATGATCATACCCATCGCCTGATAGTACGTTAGATCCGGACACTGCTGCGGTTACTGAAAGCAAAATTAATCGCAAAGACGTGCTACCCCGCGCGCCATGGAGAAACGCGTGCATGCAGCGGCAGTTAGGGTTGCAGATCCACCGCGTGGGTCATTCCAAAAAAGCGGCGATCCAGCCGAGGACACACCTCACCTCGGCCGAGCATACCAGGGAAGATTTCTTTCCTTTTGTTTTTTATTCCAGCCCTTAGTTCGGCCGCTGGTCCTCCTCTACCTTTTGCTAAAAAGTGCATGGACTAGGATACTACTAACCTAGTTGGCTAATAGTTTTACAGTGGGGTACCCTAGATTTGATTGGTAGGTTCTAGTAGTTTGAGTACTACTACTCCACGTACAAGATCAAAACCAATATATTCTAGGTACTAATTGATACTAGTTCTGTCCAGACCGCTTTCTCTTTTCACTTCGGTCTGCTAGGATCATTGTAGTCAAGTAGGCTTTTTTCTAACTATTCGTTCAGCACCTAAAATTATTACATGCAGAATATTTTTGGTTGGTTTGTGTTACACTATTTTTTGAAGAGATATTTGGCCGACCCTTCGATCTGGCCAAGTTCTCGCCGACCGAATCCTCGTTCGTGGTCTGGCAGACGTCAAAATTCGACTGTGACCATATCCTGTCGTCACCTCGGTCAGCCGACCTACGCGTTAGAGCCTTCGCCAAACCAGCATCCGCATTCAGATCGGCTGACCTTGGCGCTCGTGCCATATTCACCATATTATCCACTTCAATTAATTATGCTTTTTTCTTTCAATTATTATTATCACTTGCTTGCACTATTCTATGTGTGCAGGTAATCAATTTCGACTGCATCATGCGGCCAATTCTGTGGGCCGACGTCGTCATCCTGCCTGCATCGATCAAGTTGCGGCGTCGCCTCAGCGCGCGTCCCTGTGTCAGCATGTCCGCGGCCATTCTATTGGGACGACCTCGGCGTTCAGATGATCCACGAGCTAGCCTACCTAGTGATTCCCGTGTGAAACTATATAGTCATGTTGGGGCAGTTCTCTCACTCCTATGGTTACATATGGAATTAGAACACGCCTTCTGTTATTTGCAATTTTTGGTGCGTCCGCTTTGCAACCCGGTCTGCCTGGCAGTCGCCGGTCTATGGCGGTTCGCTTTCCTATCCGCAGCCTGATGACACCATTGTTCGACGAATTTTGATCTGCAATGACACATCGGTGCTGCCACTCCGTTGAGCCGACCTCGGCGCTCTAGCTGAGTTCCTTTAACTATTCATTTCACTTAAATTAATTGAGTGGAGAATTTGTTTTAATTTTTTTTTGTTATTACTTTTGGACTGCACTATTTTACATGTGTAGGTAATCGACTTCGGCTGTGTCACACAGTCACTTCGGCAAGCCGACGTCGTTGTCCCAATCGACATATATCGGCTCGCGTGATCACCCTATTGGTCGAACTGCCATACCGACATGTTCGGGTGCCTCGGGGACTTTGGCATCACTGAAAGAGCTCTACCTCATCGAGTGTTCGGCACACGGGCCATATTTCTTTTATTACTCACTTTGCATAAATTATTAATTATGCAACGATTTTTTTAATTTATTATTACTACTATCTTCGGCTTGCACTATTTTCTGTGCATAGGTAAATGATTCGGGTCGGGCAGCGCTGTCACCTCGGCGTACCGACGTACCACGTCACCTCGGCTGGACCGGGGGCTTCGTCATCACTTCATTAACCCACGCCGTAGACTTCGGCGTCATACTGCCGGCCTGCTCCGTCGCCTCGGTCGGACTGGGGGTTCCACCTCGCCACGTTGGCCGTGCTATGTCGCCACTCCGGAGTGCCGAACTCTTTGCTCGGACACCTCGGGCTTGGGGGCTGGGACCTCGGCCATGCCGAGGACTGCGAACCTTGTCGGATCTGTCACAGATCAATGGGCGTCTTCGTCCCGCCACAAGCCCGAATCGTGTCATCAACACCGAGCACATTAACCAGCTAAGTCTCTTTCATGCTCAAAAACTTTCAGTTTTAAATTTTGTTCGGTTCGACCAAGCATTATACTTTTTTGGCAAAAAGTTACTTGTGAAAAACTTCCTTGCCAAAACTTTGTTTGTGACACACAAATTCAAATACCCCGTTTACTTGGGGGCTTCCTTTATGAAGCCTTTCCTCTTGCATATGATTATACTTGTATGGCTTCGGTCCTTCGTGTATTACGCCACAATATGCACCATGTTGACTTAAGTGTTCCGCAAGCTGGGTTGCCTTGCTCCTGTGTTTACCCCTACATTCCCGATTGTTCGGCTAGGGAGTAAAGGGAGCACCTCTGTGATTGTCACGATCGGGTCATCCGAGCTCGGACCTCAGACTGGGTGAAGCCGAAAACTAGCGCTCTTATTGTTTTCAATCATGGTCGGCACACAACGGAACTCATGAGTATAAAAAATCTATTGCACAAGTCTCATAGTAACAATGAGCAACAAAAGAAAGGTATCGGTGGGGGTACTATTTTCTTCGAAGATGCTTCTTACACTTCGTCAGTAATATAGCATAAGTTCCCTGAGCGCGCTTTGTCTGTTACAGCCTTATGGCCTGATTGCCTGGTTATCGGAAACACCGTCGATATTCTCGACAGGTGGAGTACATAACACTTTTCGGCCCTTGACCCAAGAGGGAGAAGCCGACGGTCGGTTAAGATGCGTTTACAGTTCGGGTGAACACATATATGATATAAGTACTTTGGTACATACAACCATTATACATAAAAATCTTTTACCCAAGTCACTTGGGGGCTCTTAAATTAGTATGAGCCATTTTTTATAGTCGTTGCATAGTCTTTTTCTACCACTCCTTTCTCGACTCAGGTGTATGATCAATTGTTGGGGAACGCAGTAATTTCAAAAAATTTCCTACGCACACGCAGGATCATGGTGATGCATAGCAACGAGAGGGGAGAGTGTTGTCCACGTACCCTCGTAGACCGAAAGCGGGAGCGTTAGCACAACGCGGTTGGTGTAGTCGTACGTCTTCACGATCCGACCGATCAAATACCGAACGCACGACACCTCCGAGTTCAGCACACGTTCAGCCCGATGACGTCCCTCAAACTCCCATCCAGCCGAGTGTTGAGGGAGAGTTTCGTCAGTACGACGGCGTGGTGACGATGATGATGTTCTACCGACGCAGGGCTTCGCCTAAGCACCGCTACAGTATTATCGAGGTGGACTATGGTGGAGGGGGGCACCACACACGGCTAAAAGATCAAACGATCAATTGTTGTATCTCTAGGGTGCCCCTGCCCCCGTATATAAAGGAGCAAGGGGGGAGGTGCGGCCGGCCAGGAGGGGCGCGCCAGGTGGAGTCCTACTCCCACCGGGAGTAGGACTCCCTCCCTTTTCCTAGTTGGATTAGGAGTGGAGGGGAAAGAGGAGGGAGAGAGGAAGGAAAGGGGGGGCGCCGCACCCCTCTCCTTGTCCTATTCGGATTAGGGGGGGAGGGGCGCGTGGCCCTGCCCTGGCGGCCTCTCCTCTTCTCCACAAAGGCCCACTATGGCCCATTAAGCCCCCGGGGGGTTCCGGTAACCCCTCGGTACTCTGGTAAAATCTCGATTTCACCCGGAACACTTCCGATATCCAAATATAGGCTTCCAATATATCAATCTTCATGTCTCGACCATTTCGAGACTCCTCGTCATGTCCGTTATCACATCCGGGACTCCGAACAACCTTCGGTACATCAAAACATATAAACTCATAATATAACTGTCATCGAAACGTTAAGCGTGCGGACCCTACGGGTTCGAGAACTATGTAGACATGACCGAGACACGTCTCCGGTCAATAACCAATAGCGGAACCTGGATGCTCATATTGGCTCCCACATATTCTACGAAGATCTTTATCGGTCAGACCGCATAACAACATACGTTGTTCCCTTTGTCATCGGTATGTTACTTGCCCGAGATTCGATCGTCGGTATCTCAATACCTAGTTCAATCTCGTTACCGGCAAGTCTCTTTACTCGTTCCGTAATACATCATGCAACAACTAACTCATTAGTTGCAATGCTTGCAAGGCTTAAGTGATGTGCATTACCGAGCGGGCCCAGAGATACCTCTCCGACAATCGGAGTGACAAATCCTAATCTCGAAATACGCCAACCCAACAAGTACCTTCGGAGACACCTGTAGAGCACCTTTATAATCACCCAGTTACATTGTGACGTTTGGTAGCACACAAAGTGTTCCTCCGGTAAACGGGAGTTGCATAATCTCATAGTCATAGGAACATGTATAAGTCATGAAGAAAGCAATAGCAACATAATAAACGATCGAGTGCTAAGCTAAAAGAATGGGTCAAGTCAATCACATCATTCTCCTAGTGATGTGATCCCGTTAATCAAATGACAACTCATGTCTATGGCTAGGAAACATAACCATCTTTGATCAACGAGCTAGTCAAGTAGAGGCATACTAGTGACACTCTGTTTGTCTATGTATTCACACAAGTATTATATATGCCCTAGAGGCAATAATAAAGAATTATATATTTCCTTATATCATGATAAATGTTTATTATTCATGCTAGAATTGTATTAACCGGAAACATAATACATGTGTGAATACATAGACAAACAGAGTGTCACTAGTATGCCTCTACTTGACTAGCTCGTTAATCAAAGATGGTTATGTTTCCTAGCCATAGACATGAGTTGTAATTTGATTAACGGGATCACCTCATTAGGAGAATGACGTGATTGACATGACCCATTACGTTAGCTTAGCACCCGATCGTTTAGTATGTTGCTATTGCTTTCTTCATGACTTATACATGTTCCTATGACTATGAGATTATGCAACTCCCGTTTACCGGAGGAACACTTTGTGTGCTACCAAACGTCACAACGTAACTGGGTTATTATAAAGGTGCTCTACAGGTGTCTCCAAAGGTACTTGTTGGGTTGGCGTATTTCGAGATTAGGATTTGTCACTCCGATTGTTGGAGAGGTATCTCTGGGCCCACTCGGTAATGCACATCACTATAAGCCTTGCAAGCATTGTGACTACTGAGTTAGTTGTGGGATGATGTATTACGGAACGAGTAAAGAGACTTGCCGGTAACGAGATTGAACTAGGTATCGAGATACCGACGATCGAATCTCGGGCAAGTAACATACCGATGACAAAGGGAACAACGTATGTTGTTATGCGGTCTGACCGATAAAGATCTTCGTAGAATATGTGGGAGCCAATATGGCATCCAGGTCCCGCTATTGGTTATTGACCGGAGAGGTGTCTCGGTCATGTCTACATAGTTCTCGAACCCAAAGGGTCTGCACGCTTCAAGTTACGATGACAGTTATATTATGAGTTTATGTGATTTGATGTACCGAAGGCTGTTCGGAGTCCCGGATGTGATCACGGACATGACGAGGAGTCGACTATATTC
Organism: Triticum aestivum; assembly: GCF_018294505.1. NCBI lineage: Eukaryota > Viridiplantae > Streptophyta > Magnoliopsida > Poales > Poaceae > Triticum > Triticum aestivum. The sequence continues at coordinate 48,552,952 of NC_057805.1, forward strand.
GGACACCGGAAGTGTTCCGGAGAAGTTTCGGATTAAACCGGAGTGCCGGAGGGTTACCGGAACCCCCCGGGGAAGTATTGGGCCTTGGTGGGCCTTGAGGGGAGAGAGAGGGCAGCAGCCAGGAGGTGGCGCGCCCCCTCCCAATGGGAGTCCTAGTTGGAGGGGAGTCCTACTCCTACTAGGAGGAGGACTCCCCCTCTTTCCTTGGCGCGCCTAGGGCAGCCGACCTCCCCCTTGCTCCTTTATATACGGGGGCAGGGGGGCACCTAAGAACACACTTTGATATACGATATTTTAGCCGTGTGCGGTGCCCCCCCTCCACCAGATTACACCTCGATAATACCGTCGCGGAGCTTAGGCGAAGCCCTGCGTCGGTGGAACATCATCATCGTCACCACGCCGTCGTGCTGACGAAACTCTCCCTCAACACTCGGCTGGATCGGAGTTCGAGGGACGTCATCGAGCTGAACGTGTGTAGAACTTGGAGGTGCCGTACGTTCAGTACTTGATTGGTCGGATCGTGAAGACGTACGACTACATTAACCGCGTTGTGAAAACGCTTCCGCTGTCGGTCTACGAGGGTACGTGGACAACACTCTCCCCTCTCATTGCTATGCATCACCATGATCTTGCGTGTGCGTAGGAATTTTTTTGAAATTACTACGTTCCCCAACAGTGGTATCAGAGCCTGGTTTTATGCGTTGATGCTATGCACGAGTAGAACACAAGTGAGTTGTGGGTGATATAAGTCATACTGCTTACCAGCATGTCATACTTTGGTTCAGCGGTATTGTGAGATGAAGCGGCCCGGACCGACATTACGCGTACGCTTACGCGAGACTGGTTTCACCGTTGCGAGCACTCGTTGCTTAAAGGTGACCGGCGGGTGTCTGTCTCTCTCACTTTAGTTGAACCGAGTGTGGCTACGCCCGGTCCTTGCGAAGGTTAAAACAGCACCAACTTGACAAACTATCGTTGTGGTTTTGATGCGTAGGTAAGAACGGTTCTTGCTAAGCCCGTAGCAGCCACGTAAAACATGCAACAACAAAGTAGAGGACGTCTAACTTGTTTTTGCAGGGCATGTTGTGATGTGATATGGTCAAGACATGATGTGATATAATGTGTTGTATGAGATGATCATGTTTTGTAACCGAGTTATCGGCAACTGGCAGGAGCCATATAGTTGTCGCTTTATTGTATGAGATGCAATCGCCATGTAATAGTTTTACTTTATCACTAAGCGGTAGCGATAGTCGTAAAAGCAATAAGTTGGCGAGACGACAACGATACTACGATGGAGATCAAGGTGTCGTGCCGGTGACGATGGTGATCATGACGGTGCTTCGGAGATGGAGATCACGAGCACGGTGCTTCGGGGATGGAGATCACAAGCACAAGATGATGATGGCCATATCATATCACTTATATTGATTGCATGTGATGTTAATCCTTTATGCATCTTATCTTGCTTTGATTGACGGTAGCATTATAAGATGATCCCTCACTAAAATTTCAAGATAAAAGTGTTCTCCCTGAGTATGCACCGTTGCGAAAGTTCTTCGTGCTGAGACACCACGTGATGATCGGGTGTGATAAGCTCTACGTTCAAATACAACGGGTGCAAAACAGTTGCACACGCGGAATACTCAGGTTAAACTTGACGAGCCTAGCATATGTACAGATATGGCCTCGGAACACAGAGACCGAAAGGTCGAGCGTGAATCATATAGTAGATATGATCAACATAGTGATGTTCACCATTGAAACTACTCCATCTCACATGATGATCGGACATGGTTTAGTTGATTTGGATCACGTCATCACTTAGATTATTAGAGGGATATCTATCTAAGTGGGAGTTCTTAAGTAATATGATTAATTGAACTTAAATTTATCATGAACTTAGTACCTGATAGTATCTTGCTTGTCTATGTTTGTAGATAAATGGCCCGTGCTGTTGTTCCGTTGAATTTTAATGCGTTCCTTGAGAAAGCTAAGTTGAAAGATGATGGTAGCAATTACACGGACTGGGTCCGTAACTTGAGGATTATCCTCATTGCTGCACAGAAGAATTACGTCCTGAAGCACCGCTAGGTGCCAGGCCTCCTGCAAGAGCTACGCCAGAAGTTATGAACGTCTGGCAAAGCAAAGCTCATGACTACTCAATAGTTCAGTGTGCCATGCTTTACGGCTTAGAACCGGGACTTCAACGACGTTTTGAACGTCATGGAGCATATGAGATGTTCCAGGAGTTGAAGTTAATATTTCAAGCAAATGCCCGGATTGAGAGATATGAAGTCTCCAATAAGTTCTATAGCTGCAAGATGGAAGAGAATAGTTATGTCAGTGAGCATATACTCAAAATGTCTGGGTATAATAATCACTTGATTCAACTGGGAGTTCAACTTCCGGATGATTGCGTCATTGACAGAATTCTTCAATCACTGCCACCAAGCTACAAGAGCTTCGTGATGAACTATAACATGCAAGGGATGGATAAGACGATTCCCGAGCTCTTCGCAATGCTAAAGGCAGCGGAGGTAGAAATCAAAAAGGAGCATCAAGTGTTGATGGTCAGTAAAACCACTAGTTTCAAGAAAAAGGGCAAAGGGAAGAAGAAAGGGAACTTCAAGAAGAACAGCAAGCAAGTTGCTGTTCAGGAGAAGAAATCCAAGTCTGGACCTAAGCCTGAAACTGAGTGCTTCTACTGTAAGCAGACTGGCCACTGGAAGCGGAACTGCCCCAAGTATTTGGCGGATAAGAAGGATGGCAAGGTTAACAAAGGTATATGTGATATACATGTTATTGATGTGTACCTTACTAATACTCGCAGTAGCACCTGGGTATTTGATACTGGTTCTGTTGCTAATATTTGCAACTCGAAACAGGGGCTACGGATTAAGCGAAGTTTGGCTAAGGACGAGGTGACGATGCGCGTGGGAAATGGTTCCAAAGTCGATGTGATCGCCGTCGGCACGCTACCTCTACATCTACCTTCGGGATTAGTTTTAGACCTAAATAATTGTTATTTGGTGCCAGCGTTGAGCATGAACATTATATCTGGATCTTGTTTAATGCGAGACGGTTATTCATTTAAATCAGAGAATAATGGTTGTTCTATTTATATGAATAATATCTTTTATGGTCATGCACCCTTGAAGAGTGGTCTATTTTTAATGAATCTCGATAGTAGTGATACACATATTCATAATGTTGAAGCCAAAAGATGCAGAGTTAATAATGACAGTGCAACTTATTTGTGGCACTGCCGTTTGGGTCATATCGGTGTAAAGCGCATGAAGAAACTCCATACTGATGGAATTTTGGAATCACTTGATTTTGAATCACTTGGTACTTGCGAACCGTGCCTTATGGGCAAGATGACCAAAACACCGTTCTCCGGAACTATGGAGAGAGCAACAGATTTGTTGGAAATCATACATACAGATGTATGTGGTCCGATGAATATTGAGGCTCGTGGCGGATATCGTTATTTTCTCACCTTCACAGATGATTTGAGCAGATATGGGTATATCTACTTAATGAAACATAAGTCTGAAACATTTGAAAAGTTCAAAGAATTTCAGAGTGAAGTTGAAAATCATCGTAACAAGAAAATAAAATTCCTACGATCTGATCGTGGAGGAGAATATTTGAGTTACGAGTTTGGTCTACATTTGAAACAATGCGGAATAGTTTCGCAACTCACGCCACCCGGAACACCACAGCGTAATGGTGTGTCCGAACGTCGTAATCGTACTTTATTAGATATGGTGCGAACTATGATGTCTCTTACTGATTTACCGCTATCGTTTTGGGGTTATGCTTTAGAGACGGCTGCATTCACTCTAAATAGGACACCATCGAAATCCGTTGAGACGACGCCTTTTGAACTATGGTTTGGCAAGAAACCAAAGTTGTCGTATCTTAAAGTTTGGGGTTGCGATGCTTATGTGAAGAAACTTCAACCTGATAAGCTCGAACCTAAATCGGAGAAATGTGTCTTCATAGGATACCCAAAGGAGACTGTTGGGTACACCTTCTATCACAGATCCGAAGGCAAGATATTCGTTGCTAAGAATGGATCCTTTCTAGAGAAGGAGTTTCTCTCGAAAGATGTGAGTGGGAGGAAAGTAGAACTTGATGAGGTAACTGTACCTGCTCCCTTATTGGAAAGTAGATCATCGCAGAAATCAGTTTCTGCGACACCTACACCAATTAGTGAGGAAGTTAATGATAATGATCATGAAACTTCAGATCAAGTTATTACTGAACTTCGTAGGTCAACTAGATCAAGATCCGCACCAGAGTGGTACGGTAATCCTGTTCTGGAGGTCATGTTACTAGACCATGACGAACCTACGAACTATGAAGAAGCGATGGTGAGCCCAGATTCCGCAAAATGGCTTGAAGCCATGAAATCCGAGATGGGATCCATGTATGAGAACAAAGTATGGACTTTGGTTGACTTGCCCGATGGTCGGCAAGCCATTGAAAATAAATGGATCTTCAAGAAGAAGACTGACGCTGATGGTAATGTTACTGTCTATAAAGCTCGACTTGTTGCGAAAGGTTTTCGACAAGTTCAAGGGATTGACTACGATGAGACCTTCTCACCCGTAGCGATGCTTAAGTCTGTCCGAATCATGTTAGCAGTTGCCGCATTTTATGATTATGAAATTTGGCAAATGGATGTCAAAACTGCATTCCTGAATGGATTTCTGGAAGAAGAGTTGTATATGATGCAACCGGAAGGTTTTGTCGATCCAAAGGGAGCTAACAAAGTGTGCAAGCTCCAGCGATCCATTTATGGACTGGTGCAAGCCTCTCGGAGTTGGAATAAACGCTTTGATAGTGTGATCAAAGCATTTGGTTTTATACAGACTTTTGGAGAAGCCTGTATTTACAAGAAAGTGAGTGGGAGCTCGATAGCATTTCTGATATTATATGTGGATGACATATTACTGATTGGAAATGATATAGAATTTCTGGATAGCATAAAGGGATACTTGAATAAGAGTTTTTCAATGAAAGACCTCGGTGAAGCTGCATATATATTAGGCATTAAGATCTATAGAGATAGATCAAGACGCTTAATTGGACTTTCACAAAGCACATACCTTGACAAAGTTTTGAAGAAGCTCAAAATGGTTCAAGCAAAGAAAGGGTTCTTGCCTGTACTACAAGGTGTGAGATTGAGTAAGACTCAATGCCCGACCACTGCAGAAGATAGAGAGAAAATGAAAGATGTTCCCTATGCTTCAGCCATAGGCTCTATCATGTATGCAATGCTGTGTACAGACCTGATGTGTCCCTTGCTATAAGTTTAGCAGGGAGGTACCAAAGTAATCCAGGAGTGGATCACTGGACAGCGGTCAAGAACATCCTGAAATACCTGAAAAGGACTAAGGATATGTTTCTCGTTTATGGAGGTGACAAAGAGCTCATCGTAAGGGGTTACATTGATGCAAGCTTTGACACTGATCCGGACGATTCGAAATCGCAAACTGGATACGTATTTACATTGAACGGTGGAGCTGTCAGTTGGTGCAGTTCCAAGCAAAGTGTCGTGGCGGGATCTACGTGTGAAGCGGAATACATAGCTGCTTCGGAAGCAGCGAATGAAGGAGTCTGGATGAAGGAGTTCATATCCGATCTAGGTGTCATACCTAGTACATCGGGACCAATGAAAAATCTTTTGTGATAATACTAGTGCAATTGCCTTAGCAAAGGAATCCAGATTTCACAAGAGAACCAAGCACATCAGAAGATGCTTCAATTCCATCCGGGATTTAGTCCAGGTGGGAGACATAGAAATTTGCAAGATACATACGGATCTGAATGTAGCAGACCCGTTGACTAAGCCTCTTCCACGAGCAAAACATGATCAGCACCAAGACTCCATGGGTGTAAGAATCATTACTATGTAATCTAGATTATAGACTCTAGTGCAAGTGGGAGACTGAAGGAAATATGCCCTAGAGGCAATAATAAAGTATTATATATTTCCTTATATCATGATAAATGTTTATTATTCATGCTAGAATTGTATTAACGGGAAACATAATACATGTGTGAATACATAGACAAACAGAGTGTCACTAGTATGCCTCTACTTGACTAGCTCGTTAATCAAAGATGGTTATGTTTCCTAGCCATAGACATGAGTTGTCATTTGATTAACGGGATCACCTCATTAGGAGAATGACGTGATTGACATGACCCATTACGTTAGCTTAGCACCCGATCGTTTAGTATGTTGCTATTGCTTTCTTCATGACTTATACATGTTCCTATGACTATGAGATTATGCAACTCCCGTTTACCGGAGGAACACTTTGTGTGCTACCAAACGTCACAACGTAACTGGGTGATTATAAAGGTGCTCTACAGGTGTCTCCAAAGGTACTTGTTGGGTTCGCGTATTTCGAGATTAGGATTTGTCACTCCGATTGTTGGAGAGGTATCTCTAGGCCCACTCGGTAATGCACATCACTATAAGCCTTGCAAGCATTGTGACTAATGAGTTAGTTGCGGGATGATGTATTACGGAACGAGTAAAGAGACTTGCCGGTAACGAGATTGAACTAGGTATCGAGATACCGACGATCGAATCTCGGGCAAGTAACATACCGATGACAAAGGGAACAACGTATGTTGTTATGCGGTCTGACCGATAAAGATCTTCGTAGAATATGTGGGACCCAATATGGGCATCCAGGTCCCGCTATTGGTTATTGACCGGAGAGGTGTCTCGGTCATGTCTACATAGTTCTCGAACCCAAAGGGTCCGCACGCTTAAAGTTACGATGACAGTTATATTATGAGTTTATGTGATTTGATGTACCGAAGGCTGTTCGGAGTCCCAGATGTGATCACGGACATGACGAGGAGTCTTGAAATGGTCGAGACGTAAAGATTGATATATTGGACGACTATATTCGGACACTGGAAGTGTTCCGGAGAAGTTTCGGATTAAACCGGAGTGCCGGATGGTTACCGGAACCCCCCGGGGAAGTATTGGGCCTTGGTGGGCCTTGAGGGGAGAGAGAGGGCAGCAACTAGGAGGTGGCGCGCCCCCTCCCAAGGGGAGTCCTAGTTGGACTAGGAGAGGGGGGCGCAGCCCCCTTTCCCTCTCCCTCTCCCTCTCTTTCCTTCCCCCCCTTCTTTCCTAGTAGGACTAGGAAAGGGGAGTCCTACTCCTACTAGGAGGAGGACTCCCCCCCTCTCCTTGGCGCGCCTAGGGCAGCCGGCCTCCCCCTTGCTCCTTTATATACGGGGGCAGGGGGGCACCTAAGAACACACTTTGATATACGATATTTTAGCCGTGTGCGGTGCCCCCCTCCACCAGATTACACCTCGATAATACCGTCGCGGAGCTTAGGCGAAGCCCTGCGTCGGTGGAACATCATCATCGTCACCACGCCGTCGTGCTGACGAAACTCTCCCTCAACACTCGGCTGGATCGGAGTTCGAGGGACGTCATCGAGCTGAACGTGTGTAGAACTTGGAGGTGCCGTACGTTCGGTACTTGATCGGTCGGATCGTGAAGACGTACGACTACATCAACCGCGTTGTGATAACGCTTCCGCTGTCGGTCTATGAGGGTACGTGGACAACACTCTCCCCTCTCATTGCTATGCATTGTTGGGGAATGTAGTAATTTCAAAATTTTCCTACGCACACGCAAGATCATGGTGATGCATAGCAACGAGAGGGGAGAGTGTTGTCCACGTACCCTCGTAGACCGACAGCGGAAGCGTTATCACAACGCGGTTGATGTAGTCATACGTCTTCACGATCCGACTGATCAAGTACCGAACGTACGTCACCTCTGAGTTCTACACATGTTCAGCTCGATGACGTCCCTCGAACTCCGATCCAGCCGAGTGTTGAGGGAGAGTTTCGTCAGCACGACGGCGTGGTGACGATGATGATGTTCCACCGACGCAGGGCTTCGCCTAAGCTCCGCAACGGTATTATCGAGGTGTAATATGGTGGAGGGGGCACCGCACACGGCTAAGAGATCTCAAGGATCAATTGTTGTGTCTATGGGGTGCCCCCTTGCCCCCGTATATAAAGGAGCAAGGGGGAAGGCGGCCGGCCTAGGAGGAGGGCGCGCCAAGGGGGGAGTCCTGAGTAGGACTCCTCCTTTCCTTGTTGGAGTAGGAGAAGGGAAGGGAGAAGGAGAAGGAAGGAAGGGGGCGCCCCCCTCCCTAGTCCAATTCGGACTAGTCCATGGGGAGGGGTGCGGCCACCCTTTGGGGCCTTTCTCTCCTTTCCCGTATGGCCCATTAAGGCCCAATACGAATTCCCGTAACTCTCCGGTACTCTGAAAAATACCCGAATCACTCGGAACCTTTCCGATGTCCGAATATAGTCGTCCAATATATCGATCTTTACATCTCGACCATTCCGAGACTCCTCGTCATGTCTCCGATCTCATCCGGGACTCCGAACTCCTTCGGTACATCAAAACTCATAAACTCATAATAAAACTGTCATCGTAACGTTAAGCGTGCGGACCCTACGGGTTCGAGAACTATGTAGACATGACCGAGACACCTCTCTGGTCAATAACCAATAGCGGGACCTGGATGCCCATATTGGGTCCCACATATTCTACGAAGATCTTTATCGGTCAGACCGCATAACAAGATACGTTGTTCCCTTTGTCATCGGTATGTTACTTGCCCGAGATTCGATCGTCGGTATCTCGATACCTAGTTCAATCTCGTTACCGGCAAGTCTCTTTACTCGTTCCGTAATACATCATCCCGCAACTAACTCATTAGTCACAATGCTTGCAAGGCTTATAGTGATGTGCATTACCGAGTGGGCCTAGAGATACCTCTCCAACAATCGGAGTGACAAATCCTAATCTCGAAATACGCCAACCCAACAAGTACCTTTGGAGACACCTGTAGAGCACCTTTATAATCACCCATTTACGTTGTGACGTTTGGTAGCACACAAAGTGTTCCTCCGGTAAACGGGAGTTGCATAATCTCATAGTCATAGGAACATGTATAAGTCATGAAGAAAGCAATAGCAACATACTAAACGATCGGGTGCTAAGCTAACGGAATGGGTCAAGTCAATCACGTCATTCTCCTAATGAGGTGATCCCGTTAATCAAATGACAACTCATGTCTATGGCTAGGAAACATAACCATCTTTGATTAACGAGCTAGTCAAGTAGAGGCATACTAGTGACACTCTGTTTGTCTATGTATTCACACATGTATTATGTTTCCGGTTAATACAATTCTAGCATGAATAATAAACATTTATCATGATATAAGGAAATAAATAATACTTTATTATTGCCTCTAGGGCATATTTCCTTCAGTCTCCCACTTGCACTAGAGTCAATAATCTAGTTCACATCGCCATGTGATTTAACATCAATAATTCACATCACCATGTGATTAACACCCATAGTTCACATCTCTATGTGACCAACACTCAAAGGGTTTACTAGAGTCAATAATCTAGTTCACATCGCTATGTGATTAACACCCAAAGAGTACTAAGGTGTGATCATGTTTTGATTGTGAGATAATTTTAGTCAACGGGTCTGTCACATTCAGATCCGTAAGTATTTTGCAAATTTCTATGTCTACAATGCTCTGCACGGAGCTACTCTAGCTAATTGCTCCCACTTTCAATATGTATCTAGACCGAGACTTAGAGTCATCTAGATTTAGTGTCAAAACTTGCATCGACGTAACCCTTTACGACGAACCTTTTGTCACTTCCATAATCGAGAAACATTTCCTTATTCCACTAAGGATAATTTTGACCGCTGTCCAGTGATCTACTCCTAGATCACTATTGTACTCCCTTGCCAAAATCAGTGTAGGGTATACAATAGATCTGGTACACAGCATGGCATACTTTATAGAACCTATGGCCGAGGCATAGGGAATGACTTTCATTCTCTTTCTATCTTCTGCCGTGGTCGGGTTTTGAGTCTTACTCAATTTCACACCTTGTAACACAGGCAAGAACTCTTTCTTTGACTGTTCTATTTTGAACTACTTCAAAATCTTGTTAAGGTATGTACTCATTGAAAAACTTATCAAGCGTCTTGATCTATCTCTATAGATCTTGATGCTCAATATGTAAGCAGCTTCACCGAGGTCTTTCTTTGAAAAACTCCTTTCAAACACTCCTTTATGCTTTGCAGAATAATTCTACATTATTTCCGATCAACAATATGTCATTCACATATACTTATCAGAAATGCTGTAGTGCTCCCACTCACTTTCTTGTAAATACAGGCTTCACCGCAAGTCTGTATAAAACTATATCCTTTGATCAACTTATCAAAGTGTATATTCCAACTCCGAGATGCTTGCACCAGTCCATAGATGGATCGCTGGAGCTTGCATATTTTGTTAGCACCTTTAGGATTGACAAAACCTTCTGGTTGCATCATATACAACTCTTCTTTAATAAATCCATAAAGGAATGCAGTTTTGTTTATCCATTTGCCATATTTCATAAAATGCGGCAATTGCTAACATGATTCAGACAGACTTAAGCATAGATACGAGTGAGAAACTCTCATCGTAGTCAACACCTTGAACTTGTCGAAAACCTTTTTGCGACAATTCTAGCTTTGTAGATAGTAACACTACTATCACTGTCTGTCTTCCTCTTGAAGATCCATTTAATCTCAATGGCTCGCCGATCATTGGGCAAGTCAATCAAAGTCCACACTTTGTTCTCATACATGGATCTCATCTCAGATTTCATGGCCTCAAGCCATTTTGCGGAATCTGGGCTCACCATCGCTTCTTCATAGTTCGTAGGTTCGTCATGGTCTAGTAACATAACCTCCAGAACAGGATTACCGTACCACTCTGGTGCGGATCTTACTCTGGTTTACCTACGAGGTTTGGTAGTAACTTGATCTGAAGTTACATGATCATCATCATTAACTTCCTCACTAATTGGTGTAGGAGTCACAGGAACAGATTTCTGTGATGAACTACTTTCCAATAAGGGAGCAGGTACAGTTACCTCATCAAGTTCTACTTTCCTCCCACTCACTTCTTTCGAGAGAAACTCCTTCTCTAGAAAGGATCCATACTAAGCAACGAATGTCTTGCCTTCGGATCTGTGATAGAAGGTGTACCCAACTGTCTCCTTTGGGTATCCTATGAAGACACATTTCTCCGATTTGGGTTTGAGCTTATCAGGATGAAACTTTTTCACATAAGCATCGCAACCCCAAACTTTAAGAAACGACAACTTTGGTTTCTTGCCAAACCACAGTTCATAAGATGTCGTCTCAACGGATTTAGATGGTGCCCTATTTAACGTGAATGTAGCTGTCTCTAATGCATAACCCCAAAACGATAGTGGTAGATCGGTAAGAGACATCATATATCGCACTATATCTAATAAAGTACGGTTACGATGTTCGGACACACCATTACACTGTGGTGTTCCAGGTGGCGTGAGTAGTGAAACTATTTCACATTGTTTTAACTGAAGGCCAAACTCGTAACTCAAATATTTTACCTCTGCGATCATATCGTAGAAACTTTATTTTCTTGTTACGATGATTCTCCACTTCACTCTGAAATTCTTGAACTTTTCAAATGTTTCAGACTTGTGTTTCATCAAGTAGATATACCCATATCTGCTCAAATCATCTGTGAAGGTCAGAAAATAATGATACCTGCTACGAGCCTCAATATTCATCGGACCACATACATCTGTATGTATGATTTCCAACAAATCTGTTGCTCTCTCCATAGTTCCGGAGAACGGCGTTTTAGTCATCTTGCCCATGAGGCACGGTTCGCAAGCATCAAGTGATTCATAATCAAGTGATTCCAAAATCCCATCAGTATGGAGTTTCTTCATGCGCTTTACACCAATATGACCTAAACGGCAGTGCCACAAATAAGTTGCACTATCATTATTAACTTTGCATCTTTTGGCTTCAATATTATGAATATGTGTATCACTACGATCGAGATCCAACAAACCATTTTCGTTGGTGTGTATGACCATAGAAGGTTTTTATTCATGTAAACAGAACAACAATTGTTCTCTAACTTAAATGAATAACCGTATTGCAATAAACATGATCAAATCATATTCATGCTCAACGCAAACACCAAATAACACTTATTTAGTTTCAACACTAATCCCAAAAGTACAGGGAGTGTGCGATGATGATCATATCAATCATGGAACTACTTCCAACACACATCGTCACCTCGCCTTTTTACTAGTCTCTGTTTATTCTGCAACTCCCGTTTTCGAGTTACTACTCTTTAGCAACTGAACCAGTGTCAAATACTGAGGGGTTGCTATAAACACTAGTAAGTACACATCAATAACATGTATATCCAATATACCTTTGTTCACTTTGCCATCCTTCTTATCCACCAAATATTTGGGGCAGTTCCGCTTCCAGTGACCAGTCCCTTTGCAGTAGAAGCACTTAGTCTCAGGCTTAGGTACAGACTTGGGCTTCTTCACTTGAGTAGCAACTTGCTTGCCGTTCTTTTTGAAGTTCCCCTTCTTCCCTTTGCCCTTTTCTTGAAACTAGTGGTCTCGTCAACCATCAACACTTGATGTTTTTCTTGATTTCTACCTTCGTCGATTTCAGCATCACGAAGAGCTCGGGAATTACTTTCGTCATCCCTTGCATACTATAGTTCATCACGAAGTTCTACTAACTTGGTGATGGTGACTAGAGAATTCTGTCAATCACTATTTTATCTGGAAGATTAACTCCCACTTGATTCAAGCGATTGTAGTACCCAGACAATCTGAGCACATGCTCACTAGTTGAGCGATTCTCCTCCATCTTTTAGCTATAGAACTTGTTGGAGACTTCATATCTCTCAACTCGGGTATTTGCTTGAAATATTAACTTCAACTCCTGGAACATCTCATATGGTCCATGACGTTCAAAACGTCTTTGAAGTCCCGATTCTAAGCCGTTAAGCATGGTGCACTAAACTATCAAGTAGTCATCATATTGAGCTAGCCAAACGTTCATAACGTCTGCATCTGCTCCTGCAATAGGTCTGTCACCTAGCGGTGCATCAAGGACATAATTTTTCTGTGCAGCAATGAGGATAATCCTCAGATCACGGATCCAATCCGCATCTTTGCTACTAACATCTTTCAACATAATTTTCTCTAGGAACATATCAAAATAAAACAGGGAAGCAACAACGCGAGCTATTGATCTACAACATAATTTGCAAAATACTATCAGGACTAAGTTCATGATAAATTTAAGTTCAATTAATCATATTACTTAAGAACTCCCACTTAGATAGACATCCCTCTAATCTTCTAAGTGATCACGTGATCCATATCAACTAAACCATGTCCGATCATCACGTGAGATGGAGTAGTTTCAACGGTGAACATCACTATGTTGATCATATCTACTATATGATTCACGCTCGACCTTTCGGTCTCTGTGTTCCGAGGCCATATCTGTTATATGCTAGGCTCGTCAAGTTTAACCTGAGTATTCCGCGTGTGCAACTGTTTTGCACCCGTTGTATTTGAACGTAGAGCCTATCACACCCGATCATCACGTGGTGTCTCAGCACGAAGAACTTTCGCAACGGTGCATACTCAAGGAGAACACTTATACTTTGATAATTTAGTGAAGGATCATCTTATAGTGCTACCGTCAAACAAAGCAAGATAAGATGCATAAAGGATTAACATCACATGCAATCAATATAAGTGATATGGTATGGCCATCATCATCTTGTGCTTGTGATCTCCATCTCCGAAGCACCGTGCTTGTGATCTCCATCTCCGAAGCACCGTCATGATCACCATCGTCACCGGCGCGACACCTTGATCTCCATCGTAGCATCGTTGTTGTCTCGCCAACTTATTGCTTTTACGACTATCGCTACCGCTTAGTGATAAAGTAAAACTATTACATGGCGATTGCATCTCATACAATAAAGCGACAACCATATGGCTCCTGCCAGTTGCCGATAACTCGGTTACAAAACATGATCATCTCATACAACACATTATATCACATCATGTCTTGACCATATCACATCACAACATGCCCTGCAAAAACAAGTTAGACGTCCTCTACTTTGTTGTTGCATGTTTTACGTGGCTGCTACGGGCTTAGCAAGAACCGTTCTTACCTACGCATCAAAACCACAACGATAGTTTGTCAAGTTGGTGCTGTTTTAACCTTCGCAAGGACCGGGCGTAGCCACACTCGGTTCAACTAAAGTGAGAGAGACAGACACCCGCCGGTCACCTTTAAGCAACGAGTGCTCGCAACGGTGAAACCAGTCTCGCGTAAGCGTACGCGTAATGTCGGTCCGGGCCGCTTCATCTCACAATACCGCTGAACCAAAATATGACATGCTGGTAAGCAGTATGACTTATATCGCCCACAACTCACTTGTGTTCTACTCGTGCATAGCATCAACGCATAAAACTAGGCTCGGATGCCACTGTTGGGGAACGTAGTAATTTCAAAATTTTCCTACGCACACGCAAGATCATGGTGATGCATAGCAACGAGAGGGGAGAGTGTTGTCCACGTACCCTCGTAGACCGACAGCGGAAGCGTTATCACAACGCGGTTGATGTAGTCATACGTCTTCACGATCCGACCGATCAAGTACCGAACGTACGGCACCTCCGAGTTCTACACACGTTCAGCTCGATGACGTCCCTCGAACTCCGATCCAGCCGAGTGTTGAGGGAGAGTTTCGTCAGCACGACGGCGTGGTGACGATGATGATGTTCCACCGACGCAGGGCTTCGCCTAAGCTCCGCAACGGTATTATCGAGGTGTAATATGGTGGAGGGGGCACCGCACACGGCTAAGAGATCTCAAGGATCAATTGTTGTGTCTATGGGGTGCCCCCTTGCCCCCGTATATAAAGGAGCAAGGGGGGAAGGCGGCCGGCCTAGGAGGAGGGCGCGCCAAGGGGGGAGTCCTACTCCCACCGGGAGTAGGACTCCTCCTTTCCTTGTTGGAGTAGGAGAAGGGAAGGGAGAAGGAGAAGGAAGGAATGGGGCGCCCCCCCTCCCTAGTCCAATTCGGACTAGTCCATGGGGAGGGGTGCGGCCACCCTTTGGGGCCTTTCTCTCCTTTCCCGTATGGCCCATTAAGGCCCAATACGAATTCCCGTAACTCTCCGGTACTCCGAAAAATACCCGAATCACTCGGAACCTTTCCGATGTCCGAATATAGTCATCCAATATATCGATCTTTACGTCTCGACCATTTCGAGACTCCTCGTCATGTCTCCGATCTCATCCGGGACTGCGAAATCCTTCGGTACATCAAAACTCATAAACTCATAATAAAACTGTCATCGTAACGTTATGCGTGCGGACCCTACGGGTTCGAGAACTATGTAGACATGACCGAGACACGTCTCCGGTCAATAACCAATAGCGGGACCTGGA
Organism: Triticum aestivum; assembly: GCF_018294505.1. NCBI lineage: Eukaryota > Viridiplantae > Streptophyta > Magnoliopsida > Poales > Poaceae > Triticum > Triticum aestivum. The sequence continues at coordinate 48,568,405 of NC_057805.1, forward strand.
TGCCCATATTGGCTCCCACATATTCTACGAAGATCTTTATCGGTCAGACCGCATAACAACATACGTTGTTCCCTTTGTCACCGGTATGTTACTTGCCCGAGATTTGATCGTCGGTATCTCGATACCTAGTTCAATCTCGTTACCGGCAAGTCTCTTTACTCGTTCCATAACACATCATCCCGCAACTAACTCATTAGTCACAATGCTTATAGTGATGTGCATTACCGAGTGGGCCCAGAGATACCTCTCCGACAATTGGAGTGACAAATCCTAATCTCAAAATACGCCAACCCAACAAGTACCTTTGGAGACACCTGTAGAGCACCTTTATAATCACCCATTTACGTTGTGACGTTTGGTAGCACACAAAGTGTTCCTCCGGTAAACGGGAGTTGCATAATCTCATAGTCATAGGAACATGTATAAGTCATGAAGAAAGCAATAGCAACATATAAACGATCGGGTGCTAAGCTAACGGAATGGGTCAAGTCAATCACGTCATTCTCCTAATGAGGTGATCCCGTTAATCAAATGACAACTCATGTCTATGGCTAGGAAACATAACCATCTTTGATTAACGAGCTAGTCAAGTAGAGGCATACTAGTGACACTCTGTTTGTCTATGTATTCACACATGTATTATGTTTCCGGTTAATACAATTCTAGCATGAATAATAAACATTTATCATGATATAAGGAAATAAATAATACTTTATTATTGCCTCTAGGGCATATTTCCTTCATGCATCACCATGATCTTGCGTGTGCGTAGGAATTTTTTTGAAATTACTACGTTCCCCAACAAATGGGTCAAGTCAATCACATCATTCTCCTAGTGATGTGATCCCGTTAATAAAATGACAACTCATGTCTATGGCTAGGAAACATAACCATCTTTGATCAACGAGCTAGTCAAGTAGAGGCATACTAGTGACACTCTGTTTGTCTATGTATTGACACAAGTATTATGTTTCCGGTTAATACAATTCTAGCATGAATAATAAACATTTATCATGATATAAGGAAATAAATAATAACTTTATTATTGCCTCTAGGGCATATTTCCTTCAGTCTCCCACTTGCACTAGAGTCAATAATCTAGATTACACAGTAATGATTCAAACACCCATGGAGCCTTGGTGCTCATCTTGTTTTGCTCGTGGAGGCTTAGTCAACGGGTCTGCAACATTCAGATCCGTATGTATCTTGCAAATTTCTATGTCTCCCACCTGGACTAAATCCCGAATGGAATTGAAGCGTCTCTTGATGTGCTTGGTTCTCTTGTGAAATCTGGATTCCTTCGCCAAGGCAATTGCACCAGTATTGTCACAAAGGATTTTCATTGGACCCGATGCACTAGGTATGACACCTAGATCGGATATGAACTCCTTCATCCAGACTCCTTCATTTGCTGCTTCCGAAGCAGCTATGTACTCTGCTTCACACGTTGATCCCGCCACGACGCTTTGTTTAGAAATGCACCAACTGACAGCTCCACCGTTCATGAACCCAACAAGTACCTTCGGAGACACCTGTAGAGCACCTTTATAATCACCCAGTTACGTTGTGACGTTTGATAGCACACAAAGTGTTCCTCCGGTAAACGGGAGTTGCATAATCTCATAGTCATAGGAACATGTATAAGTCATGAAGAAAGCAATAGCAACATACTAAACCATCGAGTGCTAAGCTAACAGAATGGGTCAAGTCAATCACATCATTCTCCTAGTGATGTGATCCCGTTAATCAAATGACAACTCATGTCTATGGCTAGGAAACATAACCATCTTTGATCAACGTGCTAGTCAAGTAGAGGCATACTAGTGACACTCTGTTTGTCTATGTATTCACACAAGTATTATGTTTCCGGTTAATACAATTCTAGCATGAATAATGAACATTTATCATGATATAAGGAAATAAATAATAACTTTATTATTGCCTCTAGGGCATATTTCCTTCATCAATAGCCGGGTAGCCTGGTTTCTCTCTAAAGCCGCTCGCGTTTTGTTCCCTAAACTGGCCTGAGAAACACTTCGCCTTCGGGATAGGGAGGTTGAAGCTGAAGGCTGACCCACTTGAAGTCTAGAGATCAGTTGTGTCATGTCAAAGCAAGACGAAAGTACAATTTTAAGATCAATTTCATATTGGTACCAAAACAGCTTGATTCAATCTAGACGTAAAGTTTTTTACGCATGTTTGTTGGCCTTTTTTTGAGCTTATAACATCTTTCACCTATTTTATGTTTCAGGAAGCGGGACATTCTCTTGGTTGAGGTGTTCGGCGTGAAACTCTTTTCTAAAACTACAGTTTGGCATCTTTCCTGCTAAACTCCACCTCGGTATTGTCAAAACATACATGACAGTGGAACTTGTTCCCAAGGAGGTACGATCCTAGGGTCGGCCATTTTGCCCAACCCAATTCTCGGGGGCTACTGCATTGACAATCCCATGCAGAAAATTTAAGTGCAATATAGTTTTCGAGGAGATTAAGATCCTCAGGTTGGTCGGCCGCACCCAACCTGAGTTTCGAGGACTTTGCACACCACTTTTTGTGTCCCGAAGTATTCTGCCGAGCTAGGAGTTGATCCTCAGGCCGATTTTGCGAATCAACCCGAGTCTCAGGGGCTACTGGGATCAGCGGTCTTATGTCATCCTTTAGGTGCATCTCGGGTTTTAGACCGATACACACGTTGAGGGCTACTGGCTATATATCTCGGCAGAGAATAAATTGCACCAATCAAAATAATTGACAAAAAATCAGCCCGCAGTCGGGGTGGTGCACCACCTCGGAAGTAGTCCGGAATAAAGCTCGGACGCCAGTGGCTGGCCCCATTAAGGGCATTTCCGGCATTAAGCTCAGCTAAACTCCTTCAACTTTTTTGAACCAAGGTGATCTATGACACCTCGGATACAGTCCGGTGCTGGAGCTCGGATGCAGCTTGGCGTTGGAGCTCGGCTGTAACAATACTCTTTGGATATAGTCCGGCGTTGGAGCTCGGATATGTTCCAGCGTTGGAGCTCGGAAGTGGTCCGGCATTGGTGCTCGGCTGCAAAAGATACCTCGAATGCAGTCCGGCGTTGGAGCTCGGACGCAAGAGGGCACTGCCGCCCGGGAACAACTTCAAACCCGAGGTGTGGCATAAAAATAACAAGGCATTGATAAAGTCCGGAAAGTTAAAGGGCCTCCTCGGATACCCGACGCGTAAACTCTTCGGATGCACTTTGGCGATCCTCAAGATCGAAGATGAGAAGATTTGTTGAACCAGTTTTCAAGACCGACGACCGAAGATGAAGAATAGTTCGGAAGAATCGAGGAGCGTCCCCAACTTGAAGACCGGTTCAGGGGGCTCCTGACGGTGTCATGTACTAGGGGGTACTCACCACGTCGTCTCCCGACCAGCTGGATTGGGAGAGGACCCCCCCATGGCGGTTCACTCATGGGCCACTTCGGGCAGCCCATGCCGCATACAAGGAAGATCCCACGAGACTTGGCGCACAAGACGAGGACTCTCCTAAACCCTAGGCCTCTGGTGTGTTATATAATCCGAGGCCAGGCTAGTCAATGGACAATCTAATATTCATTACTACAGTCTCGTGGTAGATACATGTACTCTGTACTATACCCATATAGAATATAATCAAGCAGGAGTAGGGTTTTACCTCTTAGAGAGGGCCCGAACCTGGGTAAACTCCGTGTCCCTCGTCTCCTGTTACCCATCACTCCAAGACGCCTAGCTTAGGACACCTACTACGAGATACGCCGGATATAGAACCGACAGTGACAAATCCTAATCTCGATCTATGCCAACTCAACAAGTACCATCGGAGACACCTGTAGAGCACCATTATAATCACCCAGTTACGTTGTGACGTTTGGTAGCACACAAAGTGTTCCTCCGGTATTCCGGAGTTGCATAATCTCATAGTCATAGGAACATGTGTAAGTCATGAAGAAAGCAATAACAATATACTAAACGATCAAATGCTAATCTAATGGAATGGGTCAAGTCAATCACATCATTCTCTAATGATGTGATCCCGTTAATCAAATGACAACTCATGTCTATGGCTAGGAAACTTAACCATCTTTGATTCAACGAGCTAGTCAAGTAGAGGCATACTAGTGACACTTAGTTTGTCTATATATTCACACATGTACTAAGTTTCCGGTTAATACAATTCTAGCATGAATAATAAACATTTATCATGACATAAGGAAATATAAATAACAACTTTATTATTGCCTTTAGGGCATATTTCCTTCAGTCTCCCACTTGCACTAGGGTTAGTAATCTAGATTACACAGTAATGATTCTAACACCCATGGAGTCTTGGTGCTGATCATGTTTTGCTCGTGAGAGAGGCTTAGTCAACGGGTCTGCAACATTCAAATCCATATGTATCTTGCAAATCTCTATGTCTCCCTCCTTGACTTGGTCGTGGATGGAATTGAAGCGTCTCTTGATGTGCTTGGTTCTCTTGTGAAATCTGGATTCATTTGCCAAGGCAATTGCACCAGTATTGTCACAAAAAAATTCAATGGACCCGTTGCACTAGGTATGACACCTGGATCGAATATGAAATCCTTCATCCAGACTCCTTCATTTGCTGCTTCCGAAGCAGCTATGTACTCCACTTCACACGTAGATCCCGCCACGACGCTTTCCTTAGAACTGCACCAACTGACAGCTCCACCGTTCAATAAAAACACGTATCTGGTTTGTGACTTAGAGTCATCCGGATAAGTGTCAAAGCTTGCATCGACGTAACCATTTACGACGAGCTCTTTGTGTTGGGGATCGTAGCAGAATTTAAAATTTTCTACGCATCACCAAGATCCATCTATGGAGTATACTAGCAACGAGGGGAAAGGAGTGCATCTACATACCCTTGTAGATCGCGAGCGGAAGCGTTCCAATGAACGGGGTTGATGGAGTCGTACTCGCCGTGATCCAAATCACCGATGACCGAGTGCCGAACGGACGGCACCTCCGCGTTCAACACACGTACGGAGCAGCAACGTCTCCTCCTTCTTGATCCAGCAAGGGGGAAGGAGAGGTTGATGGAGATCCAGCAGCACGACGGCGTGGTGGTGGATGTAGCGGGATCTCGGCAGGGCTTCGCCAAGCTTCTGCGAGAGGGAGAGGTGTTGCAGGGGAGGAGGGAGGCGCCAAGGGCTGTCATGCTGCTGCCCTCCCTCCCCCCACTATATATAGGCCCCCTGGGAGGGGGGGCGCCGGCCTGGATCCCATCTGCAAGGGGGGGGGGGCCAGGGGGGAAACTTGCCCCCCAAGGCAAGTGGGGCGCCCCCCACCCCCAGGGTTTCCAACCCTAGGCGCAGGGGGAGGCCCATGGGGGGCGCCCCAGCCCACTAGGGGCTGGTTCCCTTCCCACTTCAGCCCATGGGGCCCTCCGGGATAGGTGGCCCCACCCGGTGGACCCCCGGGACCCTTCCGGTGGTCCCGGTACACTACCGGTGACCCCCGAAACTTTCCCGGTGGCCGAAACTTGACTTCCTAGATACAATTATTCACCTCCGGACCATTCCGAAACTCCTCGTGATGTCCGGGATCTCATCTGGGACTCTGAACAACTTTCGGGTTTCCGCATACTAATATCTCTACAACCCTAGCATCACCGAACCTTAAGTGTGTAGACCCTACGGGTTCAGGAGACATGCAGACATGACCGAGACGCCTCTCCGGTCAATAAACAACAGCGGGATCTGGATACCCATGTTGGCTCCCACATGTTCCACGATGATCTCATCAGATGAACCACGATGTCGAGGATTCAATCAATCCCGTATACAATTCCCTTTGTCAATCAGTACGTTACTTGCCCGAGATTCGATCGTCGGTATCCCAATACCTTGTTCAATCTCGTTACCGGCAAGTCACTTCACTCGTACCGTAATGCATGATCCCGTGGCTAACTCCTTAGTCACATTGAGCTCATTATGATGATGCATTACCGAGTGGGCCCAGAGATACCTCTCCGTCATACGGAGTGACAAATCCCAGTCTCGATCCGTGCCAACCCAACAGACACTTTCGGAGATACCCGTAATGCACCTTTATAGTCACCCAGTTACATTGTGACGTTGGGTACACCCAAAGCACTCCTACGGCATCCGGGAGTTACACGATCTCATGGTCTAAGGAAATGATACTTGACATTGGAAAAGCTCTAGCAAACGAACTACACGATCTTTTGTGCTATGCTTAGGATTGGGTCTTGTCCATCACATCATTCTCCTAATGATGTGATCCCATTATCAACGACATCCAATGTCCATGGTCAGGAAACCGTAACCATCTATTGATCAACGAGCTAGTCAACTAGAGGCTTACTAGGGACATGGTGTTGTCTATGTATCCACACATGTATCTGAGTTTCCTATCAATACAATTCTAGCATGGATAATAAACGATTATCATGAACAAGGAAATATAATAATAACCAATTTATTATTGCCTCTAGGGCATATTTCCAACACTTTGTCACCTCCATAAACAAGAAACATATCCTTAGTCCTTTTCAGGTATTTCAGGATGTTCTTGACCGCTGTCCAGTGATCCACTCCTGGATTACTTTGGTACCTCCCTGCTAAACTTATAGCAAGGGACACATCAGGTCTGGTAAACAGCATTGCATAGATGATAGAGCCTGTGGCTGAAGCATAGGGAACATCTTTCATTTTCTCTCTATCTTCTGTAGTGGTCGGGCATTGAGTCTTACTCAATCTCACACCTTGTAGGATAGGCAAGAACCCTTTCTTTGCTTGATCCATTTTGAACTTCTTCAAAACTTTATCAAGGTATGTGCTTTGTGAAAGTCCAATTAAGCGTCTTGATCTATCTCTATAGATCTTGATGCCCAATATATAAGCAGCTTCACCGAGGTCTTTCATTGAAAAACTCTTATTCAAGTATCCTTTTACGCCATCCAGAAATTCTATATCATTTCCAATCAACAATATGTCATCTACATATAATATTAGAAATGCTACACAGCTCCCACTCGCTTTCTTGTAAATACAGGCTTGTCCAAAAGTTTGCATAAAACCATATGCTTTGATCACATTATCAAAATGTTTATTCCAACTCCGAGATGCTTGCACCAGTCCATAGATGGATCGCTGGAGCTTGCACACTTTGTTAGCATCCTTTGGATCGATAAAACGTTCAGGTTGCATCATCTACAACTCTTCTTCCAGAAATCCATTCAGGAATGCAGTCTTTACATCCATTTTCCAAATTTCATAATCATAAAATGCGGCAATTGCTAACATGATTCGGACGAACTTAAGCATCGCAACGGGTGAGAAAGTCTCATCGTAGTCAACTCCTTGAACTTGTCGAAAACCTTTCGCAACAAGTCGAGCTTTGTAGACAGTAACATTACCGTCAGTGTCAGTCTTCTTCTTGAAAATCCATTTATTCTCGATGGCTTGCCGATCATCGGGCAAGTCAACCAAAGTCCACACTTTGTTCTCATACATGGATCCCATCTCAGATTTCATGGCCTCAAGCCATTTTGCGGAATCTGGGCTCATCATCGCTTCCTCATAGTTCGTAGGTTCGTCATGGTCAAGTAACATGACCTCCAGAACAAGATTACCGTACCACTCTGGTGCGGATCTTACTCTGGTTGACCTACGTGGTTCGGTAGTAACTTGATCTGAAGTTACATGATCATCATCATTAGCTTCCTCACTAATTGGTGTAGGAGTCACAGGAACTGATTTCTGTGATGAACTACTTTCCAATAAGGGAGCAGGTACAGTTACCTCATAAAGTTCTACTTTCCTCCCACTCACTTCTTTCGAGAGAAACTCCTTCTCTAGAAAGGATCCATTCTTAGCAACGAATGTCTTGCCTTCGGATCTATGATAGAAGGTGTACCCAACAGTCTCCTTTGGGTATCCTATGAATACACATTTCTCCAATTTGGGTTCGAGTTTATCAGGTTCAAGCTTTTTCACATAAGCATTGCAGCCCCAAACTTTAAGAAACGACAAATTTGGTTTCTTTCCAAACCATAGTTCATCAGGCGTCGTCTCAACGGATTTAGATGATGCCCTATTTAACGTGAATGCAGCCATCTCTAAAGCATAACCCCAAAAACGATAGCGGTAAATCAGTAAGAGACATCATAGATTGCACCATATCTAGTGAAGTACGATTACGACGTTCGGACACACCATTACGCTGTGGTGTTCCGGGTGGCGTGAGTTGCGAAACTATTATGCATTGTTTCAAATGAAGACCAAACTCGTAATTCAAATATTCTCCTTCACGATCAAATCGTAGAAACTTTATTTTCTTGTTACGATGATTTTCCACTTCACTCTGAAATTCTTTGAACTTTTTAGACTTATGTTTCATCAAGTAGATATACCCATATCTGCTCAAATCATCTATGAAGGTGAGAAAATAACGATACCCGCCGCGAGCCTCAACATTCATCGGACCACATACATCAGTATGTATGATTTCCAACAAATCTGTTGCTCGCTCCATTGTTCCGGAGAACGGCGTTTTAGTCATCTTGCCCATGAGGCATGGTTTGCAAGTACCAAGTGATTCATAATCAAGTGATTCCAAAAGTCCATCAGAATGGAGTTTCTTCATGCGCTTTACACCAATATGACCTAAACGGCAGTGCCACAAATAAGTTGCACTATCATTATCAACTCTGCATCTTTTGGCTTCAACATTATGAATATGTGTATCACTACTATCGAGATTCATCAAAAATAGACCACTCTTCAAGGGTGCATGACCATAAAATATATTACTCATATAAATAGAACAACCATTATTCTCAGATTTAAATGAATAACCGTCTCGCATCAAACAAGATCCAGATATAATGTTCATGCTCAACGCTGGCACCAAATAACAACTGTTCAGGTCTAAAACTAATCCCGAAGGTAGATGTAGGGGTAGCGTGCCGACCGCGATCACATCGACTTTGGAACCATTTCCCACGCACATCGTCACCTTGTCCTTAGCCAATCTTTGCTTAATCCATAGTCCCTGTTTCGAGTTGCAAATATTAGCAACAGAACCAGTATCAAATACCCAGGTGCTACTGCGAGCAGTAGTAAGGTACACATCAATAACATTTATATCACATATACCTTTGTTCACCTTGCCATCCTTCTTATCCGCCATATACTTGGGGCAGTTCCGCTTCCAGTGACCAATCCCTTTGCAGTAGAAGCACTCAGTCTCAGGCTTAAGTCCAGGCTTGGGCTTCTTCACTTGAGCAGCAACTTGCTTGCCGTTCTTCTTGAAGTTCCCCTTCTTCCCTTTACCCTTTTTTTCTTGAAACTGGTGGTCTTGTTGACCATCAACACTTGATGCTCCTTCTTGATTTCTACCTCCGCAGCCTTTAGCATCGCGAAGAGCTCGGGAATTGTCTTATCCATCCCTTGCATATTATAGTTCATCACGAAGCTCTTGTAGCTTGGTGGCAGTGATTGAAGAATTCTGTCAATGACACTATCATCCAGAAGATTAACTCCCAGTTGAATCAAGTGATTGTTATACCCAGACATTTTGAGTATATGCTCACTGACAGAACTATTCTCCTCCATCTTGCAGCTGTAGAACTTATTGGAGACTTTATATCTCTCAATCCGGGCATTTGCTTGAAATATTAACTTCAACTCCTGAAACATCTCATATGCTCCATGACGTTCAAAACATCGTTGAAGTCCCGGTTCTAAGCCGAAAAGCATGGCACATTGAACTATCGAGTAGTCATCAGCTTTGCTCTGCCACACATTCATAACATCTGGCGTTGCTCCTGCAGCGGGTTTGGCACCTAGCGGTGCTTCCAGGACGTAATTCTTCTATGCAACAATGAGGATAATCCTCAAGTGTAATTGCTACCATCATCTTTCAACTTAGCTTTATCAAGGAATGCATTAAAATTCAATGGAACAATAACACGGGCCATCTATCTACAACAACATAGACATGCAAAATACTATCAGGTACTAAGTTCATGATAAATTAAAGTTCAATTAATCATATTACTAAAGAACTCCCACTTAGATAGACATCCCTCTAATCATCTAAGTGATCACGAGATCCATATCAACTAAACCATGTCCGATCATCACGTGAGATGGAGTAGTTTTCAATGGTGAACATCACTATGTTGATCATATCTACTATATGATTCACGCTCGACCTTTCGGTCTCAGTGTTCCGAGGCCATATCTGCATATGCTAGGCTCGTCAAGTTTAACCTGAGTATTCTACGTGTGCAAAACTGGCTTGCACCCGTTGTATGTGAACGTAGAGCTTATCACACCCGATCATCACGTGGTGTCTCGGCACGACGAACTTTTGCAACGGTGCATACTCAGGGAGAACACTTATACCTTGAAATTTAGTGAGAGATCATCTTATAATGCTACCGTCGATCTAAGCAAAATAAGATGCATAAAATATAAACATCACATGCAATCAATATAAGTGATATGATATGGCCATCATCATCTTGTGCCTTTGATCTCCATCTCCAAAGCACCATCATGATCACCATCGTCACCGGCGCGACACCTTGATATCCATCGTAGCATCGTTGTCATCTCACCAACTATTGCTTCTACGACTATCGCTACCGCTTAGTGATAAAGTAAAGCAATTACATGGCGATTGCATTTCATACAATAAAGCGACGACCATATGGCTCCTGCCAGTTGCCGATAACTCTGTTACAAAACATGATCATCTCATACAATAAAATTTAGCATCATGTCTTGACCATATCACATCACAACATGCCCTGCAAAAACAAGTTAGACGTCCTCTACTTTGTTGTTGCAAGTTTTACGTGGCTGCTACGGGCTGAGCAAGAACCGTTCTTACCTACGCATCAAAACCACAACGATATTTCGTCAAGTATGTGCTGTTTTAACCTTCACAAGGACCGGGCGTAGCCACACTCGATTCAACTAAAGTTGGAGAAACTGACACCCGCCAGCCACCTGTGTGCAAAGCACGTCGGTAGAACCAGTCTCACGTAAGCGTACGCGTAATGTCGGTCCGGGCCGCTTCATTCAACAATACCGCCGAACCAAAGTATGACATGCTGGTAAACAGTATGACTTATATCGCCCACAACTCACTTGTGTTCTACTCGTGCATATAACATCAACGCATAAAACCTGGCTCGGATGCCACTGTTGGGGAACACAGTAATTTCAAAAAATTTCCTATGCACACGCAGGATCATGGTGATGCATAGCAACGAGAGGGGAGAGTGTTGTCCACGTACCCTCGTAGACCGAAAGCGGAAGCGTTAGCACAACACGGTTGATGTAGTCGTATGTCTTCACGATCCGACCGATCAAGTACCGAGCGCACGACACCTCTGAGTTCAGCACACGTTCAGCCCGATGACGTCCCTCGAACTCCGATCCAGCCGAGTGTTGATGTAGAGTTTCGTCAGCACGACGGCGTGGTGACGATGATGATGTTCTACCGACGCAGGGCTTCGCCTAAGCACCGCTACAGTATTATCGAGGTGGACTATGGTGGAGGGGGGCACCGCACACGACTAAAAGATCAAACGATCAATTGTTGTGTCTCTAGGGGAACCACTGTTGGGGAACGTAGTAATTTCAAAAAAATTCCTACGCACACGCAAGATCATGGTGATGCATAGCAACGAGAGGGGAGAGTGTCGTCCACGTACCCTCGTAGACCGTAAGCGGAAGCGTTATGACAACGCGGTTGATGTAGTCGTACGTCTTCACGATCCGACCGATCCAAGTACCGAACACACGACACCTCCGAGTTCAGCACACGTTCAGCTCGGTGACATCCCACGAACTCACGATCCAGCAGAGCTTCGAGGGAGAGTTCCGTCAGCACGACAACGTAATGACGGTGATGATGATGCTACCGACGCAGGGCTTCACCTAAGCACCGCTACGATATGACCGAGGTGGATTATGGTGGAGGGGGGCACCGCACACGGCTAAAAGATCAACTGATCAACTTGTGTGTCTATGGGGTGCCCCTCCCCCATATATAAAGGAGTGGAGGAGGGGGAGGGGCCGGCCCTCCTAGGCGCGCCCCAAGGGGAGTCCTACTCCCACCGGGAGTAGGACTCCAACCCTTCCAAGAGTAGGAGTAGGAGAGAGGGAAGAAGGAGAGAGGGGGAAGGAAATGGGTGTGCCGCCCCCCTCCTTGTCCAATTCGGACTAGAGGGGGAGGGGGCGCGCGGCCTGCCCTGGCCGCCCCTCCTCTTCTCCACCAAGGCCCAATAGGCCCGTTACAATCCCCGGGGGTTTCCGGTAACCCCCCCGGTACTCCGGTATTTGTCCGAACTTACTCGGAACCTTTTCGAAGTCCAAACATAGTCATCCAATATATCGATCTTTATGTCTCGACCATTTCAAGACTCCTTGTCATGTCCATGATCATATCCGAGACTCCTAAGTACCTTCGGTTCATCAAAGCACATAAATTCATATTACCGATCGTCACCGAACGTTAAGCGTGCAGACCCTACGGGTTCGAGAACTATGTAGACATGACCGAGACACGTCTCCGGTCAATAACCAATAGCGGAACCTGGATGCTCATATTGGCTCCTACATATTCTACAAAGATCTTTATCGGTCAAACCGCATAACATCATACGTTGTTCCCTTTGTCATCAGTAGGTTACTTGTCGGAGATTCGATCGTCGGTATCTCAATACCTAGTTCAATGTCGCTACTGGCAAGTCTCTTTACTCGTTCCGTAATGCATCATCCCGCAACTAACTCATTAGTTACATTGCTTGCAAGGCTTATAGTGATGTGCATTACCGAGAGGGCCCAAAGATACCTCTCCGACAATCAGAGTGACAAATCCTAATCTCGATCTATGCCAACTCAACAAGTACCATCGGAGACACCTGTAGAGCACCTTTATAATCACCCAGTTACGTTGTGACGTTTGGTAGCACACAAAGTGTTCCTTTGGTATTCGGGAGTTGCATAATCTCATAGTCATAGGAACATGTATAAGTCATGAAGAAAGCAATAGCAATATACTAAACGATCAAATGCTAAGCTAACGGAATGGGTCAAGTCAATCACATCATTCTCTAATGATGTGATCCCGTTAATCAAATGACAACTCATGTCTATGGCTAGGAAACTTAACCATCTTTGGTTCAACGAGCTAGTCAATTAGAGGCATACTAGTGACACTTAGTTTGTCTATATATTCACACATGTACTAAGTTTCTGGTTAATACAATTCTAGCATGAATAATAAACATTCATCATGATATAAGGAAATATAAATAACAACTTTATTATTGCCTCTAGGGCATATTTCCTTCAAGAACTTGAGGGAATATTTGTTCTACCTTTAGCTCCTCGTTGGGTTCGACACTCTTACTTATCAAAAGAGGCTACAATTGATCCCCTATACTTGTGGGTTATCAGGACCTTTTTCTGGCGCCGTTGCCGGGGAGTTATAGCGTGGGGTGAATATTCTCGTGTGTGCTTGTTTGCTTTATCACTAAGTAATTTTTATTTGCTGTTCTAAGTTGTTCTCTATCTTTAGTTATGAATATGGAACACGAAATACCAAAAAAATTAGGTGTACTTGCTACTCATGGAGATGGGGAACCTCCTAAAACCTGCGATGCTCATTATGTGAAAGATATTATGCACTACTTTAATAATCCTGAGAAAACCCCATTCAATTATATAATGGGAGACACGTTGTATCAACGTGAATACTTTAGGGATTATCGCTTGACTCAAAAAGGGAAACTATTATGGGATCAAATTCATATGTTGCATTGGTATGCTCGGCAACTATGCTTGAGATATGATTATACTTGTTGCTCTAGGATGAAGGCTCCACACCTTCCCTTTTCATGAAAATTTAATGATAATAAAACATTGGCTTCTTATGCTAATGGTATATATGATTACTATGACGTGGAACAAACAGAAGAATTCGTTGCTTTTATGGGTGCTTATGAAATTGAATCTTTGTTTAAAGAGTGTGAAAATCTTGATGACGCTGTTTACAGACCTGAAAATTTTGCTATACTTAAATATTGCTATGAGAATTGTGAATTCAATTCCGATATTGATGATTTTATTGAGAAAGTCTCCACTGTCCGAGAAGAGACTAATATTTTGTAGGAGTCTATGGAAGAACAAATTGATGAAACTGTGAGCTCATTGTATGAAAAAGATGATGAGAAGAGCGAAGAACAAAAGAAGGAAGAGCGGATTAGCTACCCGTGCCCACCTTCTAATGAGAGTAACTCTTCAACTCATACATTGTTTAATTTCCCTTCGTGCTTACCGAAGGATGATTGCTATAATGATTGTTATGATCCCGTTGATTCTTTTGAAATATCCCTTTTTGATGATGCTTGCTATGCTTGTGGCCAAGATGCCAATATGAATTATGCTTATGGAGATGAACTTGCTATAGTTCCTTATGTTAAACATGAAATTGTTTTTATTGCACCCACGCATGATAGTGCTATTATCTTTTTGAATTCTCCTGACTACACTATATCGGAGAAGTTTGCCCTTATTAAGGATTATATTGATGGGTTGCGTTTTACTACTACACATGATGATTTTGATAGATATAATATGCATGTGCTTTCTTCTCCTACTTGCAAATATTATGAGAGAGGAACTACATCTCCGCCTCTCCATGTTTCCAATATGATAAAATTGCAAGAAACTATTTATACTATGCATTGGCCTTTACTATGTGTGCATGAATTGTTCTTTTATGACATGCCGATGCATAGGAAGAGAGTTAGACTTCGTTGTTGTATGATATATGTTACTTTATGCTCACTACTAAATCACAAATCATTGTTAATTAAAATTGGCTTTGATATACCTTGGGATCCGGGTGGATCCATTACTTGAGCACTATATGCCTAGCTTAATGGCTTTAAAGAAAGTGCTGCCCGGGAGACAACCCAGAAGTTTTAGAGAGTCATTTATTTCTGTTGAGTGCTTTTATAAAGTTTAAAAACAAAAATAAAATAAAGGGGAACCCAAAACTTTTCAAAAAGGAAAGTGAAAGTGAGAGAGACAAGCATTGTTGAAGTGGGGGAGCTCCTTGAACTTTGTTCATGCTCACGGAAACTTTGTGAATCTTAATTACAGAAACTTTTCAACAAAAATAATTATCCCCTTGTACAATTCCATTGTATTATAAAAATAATGTGCCAAGATTTGCCTTTAGGATGTTTACATTGCTTGTTGCTTTGTGCGGTGCAAAACAGAAACTTTGGCTGTAGTGCGCGATTTTACATTTTTTACTGGAACGTCAAACGGTTCCGAAACTTTTTGCACCGTCTTTCTATACAAATTGTTTATTTTTCCTATTTTTCAGAATTTTTGGAGTACCAGAAGTATGGTGAATGTTCAGATTACTACAGACTGTCCTGTTTAAGACAGATTCTGTTTTTGATGCATAGTTTGCTTGTTTTGATGAAACTATCGATTTCTATCAGTGGATTAAGCCATGAAAAAGTTATATTACAGTAGCTACAATGCAAAAACAAAATATGAATTGGTTTGCAACAGTGGTTAGAGTAATGATTTGCTTTATTATACTAACGGATCTTACCGAACTTTCTGTTGAGTTTTGTGTGGATAAAGTGTTCGAAGATCGAGGATGTCTTGATGTGAGGAGAAGGAGGAGAGGCAAGAGCTCAAGCTTGGGGATGACCAAGGCACCCCAAGTAAATATTCAAGGAGACTCAAGCGTCTAAGCTTGGGGATGCCCCGGAAGGCATCCCATCTTTCTTCAACAAGTATCGGTATGTTTTCGGATTCGTTTCGTTCATGCGATATGTGAAAATCTTGGAGCGTCTTTTGCATTTAGTTTTCACTTTTCTTTGATGCATCATGCTGGTATGAGATAGTCCTTGGTTGATTTATAGAATGCTCATTGCACTTCACTTATATCTTTTGAGTATGGCTTTATAGAATGCTTCACTTATATCATTTGAAGTATGGATTGCCTGTTTCCCTACACATAGAAAATCGCCATTTGTAGAATGCTCTTTTGCTTCACTTATATTTGTTAGAGCGTGGGCATATCTTTTGTAGAAAGAATTAAACTCTCTTGTTTCACTTATATCTATTTAGAGAGTTGACAGGAACTGGTCATTCACATGGTTAGTCATAAAATCCTACATAAAACTTGTAGATCACTGAATATGATATGTTTGATTCCTTGCAATAGTTTTGCGATATAAAGATGGTGATATTAGAGTCATGCTAGTGGGTAGTTGTGGATTGTAGAAATACTTCTGTTGAAGTTTGTGATTCCCGTAGCATGCACGTATGGTGAACTGTTATGTGATGAAGTCGGAGCATCAGGTATTTACTGATTGTCTTCCTTATGAGTGGCGGTCGGAGACGAGCGATGGTCTTTTCCTACCAATCTATCCCCCTAGGAGCATGCGCGTAGTACTTTGTTTCAATGACTAATATATTTTTGCAATAAGTATGTGAGTTATTTATGACTAATGTTGAGTCCATGGATTATACGCACTCTCACCCTTCCATCATTGCTAGCCTCTTCGGTACCGTGCATTGCCCTTTCTCACCTCGAGAGTTGGTGCAAACTTCGCCGGTGCATCCAAACCCCATGATACGATACGCTCTATCACACATAAGCCTCCTTATATCTTCCTCAAAACAGCCACCATACCTACCTATCATGGCATTTCCATAGCCATTCCGAGATATATTGCCATGCAACTTCCATCATCTTCATATACATGACTTGAGCATTCATTGTCATATTGCTTTGCATGATCGTAAGATAGCTAGCATGGTGTTTTCATGGCTTGTCCGTTTTTTGATGTTATTGCTACGCTAGATCATTGCACATCCCAGTACACCGCCGGAGGCATTCATATGGAGTCATATTGTTCTAGATATCGAGTTGTAATATTGAGTTGTAAGTAAATAAAAGTGTGATGATCATCATTATTAGAGCATTGTCCCATGTGAGGAAAGGATGATGGAAGCTATGATTCCCTCACATTGGGATGAGTCTCCGGACTTTACAAAAAAAGAGAGGCCAAAGAAGCCCACAGAAAATAAAAGAGGCCAAAGAAGCCCAACAAAAAAACAAAACAAAACAAAAAAATGAGAGAAAAAGAGAGAAGGGGCAATGCTATTATCCTTTTACCACACTTGTGCTTCAAAGTAGCACCATGTTCTTCATATAGAGAGTCTCTTGAGTTATCACTTTCATATACTAGTGGGAATTTTCATTATAGAACTTGGCTTGTATATTCCAATGATGGGCTTCCTCAAATGCCCTAGGTCTTCATGAGCAAGCAAGTTGGATGCACACCCACTTAGTTTCAGTTTGAGCTTTCATACACTTATAGCTCTACTGCATCCGTTGCATGGCAATCCCTACTCCTTGCATTGACATCAATTGATGGGCATCTCCATAGCCCATTGATTAGCCGCGTCGATGTGAGACTTTCTTCCTTTTTGTCTTCTCCACACAACCTCCATCATCATATTCTATTCCACCTATAGTGCTATGTCCATGGCTCACGCTCATGTATTACGTGAAAGTTGAAAAGGTTTGAGAACGTCAAAAGTATGAAACAATTGCTTGGCTTGTCATCGGGGTTGTGCATGATTTGAATACTTTGTGTGGTGAAGATGGAGCATAGCCAGACCATATGATTTTGTAGGGATAACTTTCTTTGGCCAGGTTATTTTGAAAAGACATGATTGCTTTATTAGTATGCTTGAAGTATTATTGTCTTAATGTCAAATGATAGACTATTGATTTGAATCTCTCATGCCTTAATATTCATGCCATGATTAGATTACATGATCAAGATTATGCTAGGTAGCATTCCACATCAAAAATTATCTTTTTTATCATTTACCTACTCGAGGACGAGCAGGAATTAAGCTTGGGGATGCTGATACGTCTCCGTCGTAGCTATAAATTTTGGTTGTTCCAGGCCAATATTCTACAACTTTCATATACTTTTGGCAACTTTTTATACTATTTTTGGGACTAACATATTGATCCAGTGCCCAGTGCCAGTTCCTGTTTGTTGCATGTTTTTTGTTTCGTAGAAAATCCATATCAAACGGAGTTCAAATGGGATAAAAACTGACGGAGATTTTTTTGGAATATATATGATTTTTGGGAAGAAGAATCAACGCGAGATGATGCCTGAGGGGGCCACGAGGCAGGGGGCGCGCCCTTGACCCTCGTGGTCATCCCGTAAGGCGGTTGGTGCCCTTCTTTCGCCGCAAGAAAGACAATATCTGGATAAAAATCGTGTCCAAATTTCAACCCAATCAGAGTTACGGATCTCCGAGAATATAAGAAATGGTGAAAGGGCAGAATTAGGAACGCAGAAACAGAGAGAGACAGAGAGACAAATCCAATCTCGGAGGGGTTCTCGCCCCTCCCATGCCATGGAAGCCAAGTACCAGAGGGGAAACCCTTTTCCCATCTAGGGGGAAGGTCAAGGAAGAATAAGAAGAAGGGGGGCCCTCTCCCCCTCTCTCCCGGTGGCGCCGGAACGCCGCCGGGGCCATCATCGCGTGACGGCGATCTACACCAACACCTCCATCATCTTCACCAACATATTCATCACCTTCCCCCATCTATCTACAGGGGTCCACTCTCCCGCAACCCGCTGTACCCTCTACTTGAACATGGTGCTTTATGCTTCATATTATTATCCAATGATGTGTTGCCATCCTATGATGTCTGAGTAGATTTTCGTTGTCCTATCGTTGGTTGATGAATTGCTATGATTGGTTTAATTTGCTTGTGGTTATGTTGATGTCTTTTGGTGCCCATCATATGAGCGCGCGCGTGGATCACACCATAGGATTAGTTGTATGTTGATAGGACTATGTATTGGAGGGCAAGAGTGACAGAAGCTTCAACATAACATAGAAATTGATGCATACGGGATTGAAGGGGGACCAATATATCTTAATGCTATGGTTGGGTTTTAGTTAATGAACGTTAGTAGTTGAGGATGCTTGCTAATAGTTCCAATCATAAGTGCACAGAATTCCAAGTCAGGGATGACATGCTAGCAGTGGCCTCTCCCACATAAAACTTGCTATCGGTCTAGTAAAATAGCCAATTGCTTAGGGACAATTTCACAACTCCTACCACCACTTTTCCACACTCGTTATACTAACTTTATTGCTTCTTTACCTAAGCAGCCCCTAATTTTTATTTACGTGCTCTTTATATTCTTGCAAACCTATCCAACAACTCCTACAAAGTACTTCTAGTTTTATACTTGTTCTAGGTAAAGCGAACGTCAAGTGTGCGTAGAGTTGTATTGGTGGTCGATAGAACTTGAGGGAATATTTATTCTACCTTTAGCTCCTCATTGGGTTCGACACTCTTACTTATCGAAAGAGGCTACAATTGATCCCCTATACTTGTGGGTTATCAGTGGTGGAGGCGGCGTCGACCACACATATACCTGTGGGGTACCCTAACGTTACGAGGAGGAAGCTCGGACCCGTCCTGGCTATACCGTGTATCCTGTGTGGGGCCTGGTGGAGCAGTCGAATACATGTCCATCCAGTCGTTGTGCTGCGACATGTAATCCTGTGTGTACTGCCCACCTTCACGGTCACCATCCCATGCGGATCCGGACATAGATGCCTCATGTCTGGACATAGATGCCATATGTCTATAGGTTCCTGCGGGAGGGAGGGAACATAAATACTGATGAAATACGCAGTCCCAATTGATATTGAAAAGATTAAATATGAACAAACGTACATGTAGGATGTGGTTGCATGACGAAGCCCGACGTGGGACCCTGATGGTGTGGGTGCGGCCGAAACACGTAGCCCGACGTTGGATCCTGCTGGTGCTGCCACGCCGAACTACCAGCCTGGTCAGGAGGGGGTGGCCTGGCCGTCGACTGCTCTGCTAGATGTGGACGCGGCTCATGTCGATGCTATGTGGGTTCTTGCTGCTGCGTGAAGTGAGGCGGCTGCCGCTGGTGCATGGAGTGACGCGGGGGCGTTGTAGGGGCTGCTGGTGATCAACATCCAAATAGCCTGATAGACAGCTCGGAGCCTCCCCTCAATGCGCGTCACCCAGTTCTGGATGTGAGGCCGAGGAACGACTAGAGGTCCAGACGACAGTGAACGCTGAAAGTTGGACATCTCCTCCTGAAGATCGAGTGTCAAATCAGCCTGAAATTGTCACGATGATTAGTACGTATGCAGGGACGACCCTGTGTTTTGGGAGGCCCTAGGCGAACTCGACGACATGGTCATGTGGGGCCCTAAGTCCTAAGACCATATATATGTATTTGTGCGCGTGATACATAAACATATATATTGCATAATAATAAAAGTAATCTTTCAACCACACATCTTTAGTTCAAAATTTGACTATTATAATTATTGGACAATGCCATATGACGACAGAAATACTAAAATGATAGGAAAATAAAACTAACATCACATGATTACCTAAAAAAAAGAAACAAATTCGACTGACTCCATTGACAACAATAATACTTCAGTGCTTCAGAAAAAAATTCTTCGGACGTTTCTCGATGCAAAGTCATTAAGGGCACTATCAAGTATCAAGATCAACAATAGATGAGTTATCATCAGAAAAAAGCTTCTTAGGCAACATGGCACGCTAGTGCCCTAAAATTATGAAGTAAAGAGTATACAAAGAATAAAAAATTTATAGATCGGATGATTGAAACCCTAGACGTAGGCATAGAATGACAAAAAAAGGATGGTTGAATATATACCGTGAAAGATTGAACTAGAAAATTATACATCAACAATTTGAAACTTTGGATGGATCATGGATGAATAGTTGAATACCTACTAAAGAAACTACTGAAATTGTTTTTTTTGCGGGAAACTTAGAGCTTTTATTTGTGAACATTTTGATTTGATTTTCCGATTTTATTTGTTGGCAAATCTAATTTGGCGCCGGTTCGCCAACTGGCGCCTGCAGGCGCTTCTAACTGGCCGGCCCATTCCATTTTTTTCTTGGTTTTCAAACGCAAAAGGTGTGAGGCGATGTGGAGTCGAACCCGCGACCTGTTCGTCGCACGCGCACGGCTGTAGCCCCAAGGGCATCCGCACGTAATGGACTAGTTAGTTCTTTCTTGGCTTTTTAATCGTTCTTTAGTTCGGTTTCTTTTTTATTATTTTTCTTTTTTTTTTCTCATCTTTCTTTGTTTTCTTCAGTGTGCGCTTTTTTAATTCGTGAACCTATTTTTCAAATTCGATGAACTTTAAAAAAAATTGATGAACTTTTTTCAGATTCAATGAACTTTTTTCAAATCCGATGAATTTTTTTCAAATTTGTGAACATTTTTTCAAGTTTTTGAACCTTTTTTCAAATGCGATGAACATTTTTAAAGAAATGGGATGAGCACTTTTCAAAATCGATGAACTTTTTTCAAATCCGATGGACTTTTTTTCAAATTTTTGAACCTTTTTTGTCAAGTGCAATGAACTTTTTTTCAAAAATGGGATGAACTCTTTCCAAATTCAATGAACTTTTTCTCAAAATCTATCAACTTTTTTCAAATTTAATGAACTTTTGTTCAAGCTATAATGTAAAACGTACAATATTTAAGAAATTGGAAAATCCAAGTTATAAAGTAAACCGTATTATTCTGTGCAACAAATAGCGCGGCTCTTATGGTTCTTATAGATTCCACGTTTGATTTCAATCACTAGTCTTCCGATGGTGTAGTGGTTAGCTGAAAAATCACGCTGGGTAGCGGCGTCAGTTCTAGTTCTCGTTCTACCAGATTTTTGCGTTCTTTTTTTGCGAGACAGTTTACTGCTCGCTCCGTCTGTGGGCCGGCCCACTTGGCGTTGCCAATAGGCGCCAATTCGCTTCCGCGGCGCCGAATAGGAGCCCCCTGATTTGTTTCACATGTATACGTGCTCTGTGCGGCCGTCGTGCCCGATGCTTCGCTAATCGCTACATGATAGGCCTAGCCCATCTCATTTATTTCCCCATATAATTTTTTCCTTGCCTATTTTTTGGGAGCAACTAGTTAACGAGCGCTCCTTTAGGAGCCTCGCAACGATCAGTGCCACTTGGCGCGCTCTCAGCCATTCGCCACGTGTCGCGCTCTGGACGCTTCCTTCGGATTTTTTTTTTATTTTTCCGCACGCGTTTTCAGCTTTTTAAACGGTTTTTTTCCAGATTTCTTGACGTTTTGGTTTTCCCCCGGTCTTTCTTAGCTTTTCGATAAAAAAATTTGAATTTTTTTATGCACGAAAAAGCGCATTTTTTCCCTTTCACGAAAGTCACATTTTTCTTCCGCGAGAGGCACGGTTGTGCTTTAGCGAGAGTCACGGCCGTGCCTTTCGGAAACGAAAAACAAACGCGTTTTCTGTTTTTTTTCTTTCGCGAGAGTCGCGGTTTTGCTTCCGCGAGAGGCACGGTTGTGCTTTCGCGAGAGTCATGGCCGTGCCTCTCGGAAAGGGAAAAACAAAACGCGTTTTCTGTTTTTTTTTTCTTTCGTGAGAGTCACGATTTTGCTTCCGCGAGAGGCACGGTTGTGCTTTCGCGAAAGTCACGGCCGTGCCTCTAGGAAAGGGAAAAAATACGCGTTTTCTGTTTTTTTTCTTTCGCGAGAGTCACGGTTTTGCTTTCGCGAGAGGCACGGTTGTGCTTTTGCGAGAGTCACGGCCGTGTCTCTCGGAAACGAAAAAAATGTGTTTTCTATTTTTTTTCCTTCCACGAGAGTCACGGTTTTGCTTTCACGAGAGGCACAATTGTGATTTTGCGAGAGGCACGGGCGTGCCTCTTTCGGAAGGGAAAAAACCGTGCTTCCAGTTCGGGTTTTTCGCCCGGTTTTTTCGTGAAAAAAAAGTTCATCAAAACCTATCAACATGGGATCTAGTTTTGAAGATCTCGACGCGAGGAATCCAATGGTGAAAACGGTTCGAGATTTGGACGCACGGTTTAAGAGATAAAACGTTTTGAATAAACGGATATACGAAAAAAGGGAAAACTCTGAGGTTGCGACAAGTGGCGCGCTGCATGTGCGCCACTTGTCGCGACCTGGGAAAGTGGAGTGTTCTTTGCAAAGAGTACTCCTCAATTAGTGATTTCATATTTCTTTTGCTTATATTGTATATGTATACACATCAGGGCCCCTTTTTGGCCTGGGGCTAGGCCGTCGCCCCTCTGGCCATACACCAGGGTATGTATGCACTGCAAAGTATGTAACAACTAGATGCATTAGATAAGTTGAATATATGTTACCGCGTATTGTTTGGAGCCCAAAGTATCATAGCTCGGATATGTATCCCTCGTAGCAGGGGCCGGTATCTCATCTGGGTGAGAGTGTTGAATGATGTGTATCCATGTTTCGTGCATGTACTGCTGCAAATAGGCATTGAATTCACAGGGATCCAACAGCCGTGTTGTCGCAGTCTCCCACTCTGTAATGTACGGCTGAACCCTCCGCAGCCACTGAGTCTGGGTCAGGCTGGACCAACTGTCGAAGACCAAATTGCCGCATAACCCTCTATTGTGTCATCTCCTCGACGAATACATCGAAGTTGATCTTTGATTTTGTCTTCCAATAATCCCGATCTCGTGTGCATAGCTCAGAAATACCGTCGGGTACCTAGCATCTATGGTTGCTTGCGTGTACGGCTGCTAGATCACCCCAGTGTACACATCAAACTGCTCGTTTAATGTAGTGTAGGCTCGCCTTATCTGATCACTAGCATAGCATATCTGCGCAAAACAAAATATAGTTTCATTCATAGTGTACATAAAGAAGATGCAATAAAAATTACAACACGAGACATACCTTGCGACGTGCCCAGCACATACCGAAAGTAGGCATGTCGATACGATCAACATCGAAAAGATCGTGCCATGGATCCAGAAAGTTATTGATCACGCTATGCGCACAGTGTATCTCGCGAAGGAAAGTCATAAAAACTTCATACCTCCTGTTCGCGATACCTTGCAAATCATGGAAGATATTTCTTCGGGTAAATCGTCTGCGTCAAGCCCTCACGATTATCATAAGCAATTTGACGGGCCACATCTCCCTCAGCGTGACCGAAAGATTTCGCATCAACCTCCATCGCAACTCAAAGTTAGTTTGCGTACACAACAACTGCTGCTGCAGCACATCGTTGAGGATCGACGCGAAAAAGAACATCTCACCTCCGAGCTAAATGCTCTCAATAATCGCACCGGAATCATGCATCTGATTGCGGATGAAAACAAGAAGAGGCTTTGAAAATTGATTCGCAAGTTCTTTACCGAGAAACAACTCCTGAATGTCAATCTCCAAGAGCTCTATGATTATATTGACAAAAGGCTTCACTATTGAAGATTTCCAAGATCGGAGTACCCCTCCTCTTCCTGGTCGTGAGCCAACCATTGATCTTCTGCATCTCATGCTTCACAAACTGCTTGAAGAGTTTGAAGCCACCTCACCGAAGGAGAAACCTACCGAAGGCAATGTGCTATCTCGTGTTCCTCGTGTGGCTGCCCCAAATATGCCCTTGTCCTCTCAGCCTCAAGTTGTTATCCCTGAAGGAAAATCCGTTGCTGCTGAAGACGAAACTAATCCATTCACTTCCGGAGAAGAAGTCACCTCGGACAGTTCTTCTGGAGATGCCACCGAGTGAACCAAGTTCTGTGTTTTTGCATTCATGTTATTCATCACCTTTTTGACACTAGTTGAGAAAAAGGGGGAGAATTACATCGAGTCTCGATAGATTTGCTTTCTGTGCTTCTTTGGTTTGGTTTCATGCGAGTTTGCAACTTCTGGTTTAAGCTTATCTGCTCTAAGTTGTAAAACTTATGTGCTGTAATGTTAATAACCCCTCCCGCTGCACTATTTCTCTCGAAGCATTTGTTTTACATGTGGAATTATTACCGGAAGTTATGAATGATAGCACTACAATCTCGATGGATTATATGTCATCAATGCGAATCATTGTCTCGAATGATTGAAATTTCCTCTGTATACTTCAATACTTGCAGGAGAATTAATCTCATATCTTTTTCCCTGCATACATGTAGGGGGAGTCTATTTCATCATCGAGCAAAGTAACACTTATTCACTCTTATTGGAATTACTTTTCACTTATCTATCTTCACTTCGATGATTATCTATTCTGTCAACAATCGTCCAAAAAGGGGGAGATTGTTGGTGTAATAATTTGCCTCCTTATGTTTTGGAGTTTGTTGACATAAACCGTAAGGGACTTATGTGTTTGCTAGTGCACATAGAGTATCAGGTCCCTAGAGTCAAGAGGAGTTTGATTCAAACGCCGAAGATAATCCCCTGCGTGGAAGTGAAGGTTATCACCGAAGATTATGATAACAAGAGTGACCCCTCAAAAATTGCTGACGCGAAGCAATTGGTTCGGTGCTCGTCCGAAGGAAGTGACTATGACCAAGAAGATTGAAGACAAAGTGAAGGCGTAGTATTTATTTCGTTGTTTCTCTCCTCTTTATTGAGTCATAGGACCACCGTACTACCAAGAGGGGTGTAGCGTTCGAAGCTTTGATTCTCTGATGCTAAACCCAAATCCTATGAATGTTGCGAGAGAAATCTCTTTGTGTTCCGAGCAAATACTTGCCAGTAAGAGACTGTGATCTTCTTCGCTGCGAGAGATTTGTCTCTGACCAAGGAGTTAGCATTACTTGGTCCTCAAGTAATGTTACAGTTGCTCTTGAAATCCAACCATTGTGAACGTGTCAGTTGGCCATTGGCTAGACCACGTGTCCAAAATGGCCATTTCCCACCAGGAAAGGCTGCGGCTATAAATAGCCATCCCGCAACGGCATTGTCTGGTGGCTGCTCCGTTTGATTGTGAGAAAATTGTTGAGCAACCCCCTCTCCTGAGTGATTTGAGTTTAAAATCCACCAAGAGAAAACCCGAGAGCTGAAAAATTAGATAGTGGTTCAGCATCACTCGAATCTAAGTCCAGTACGCTCCGCCTATTACTCTTGAGAGCTGCAAACTCCCCTCCAAAGACGTAGTCTTTTTGTAGAAGGACGAACTGGCCTACCAAATTCCTTGTCGCCATTGAGCATCACTGGTTACCTCTGCTTCTCTCCTTTAGATTCGAACTATTTCAATCATGTGATTTGTCTCGATGCATGCTTTTAGTTCCCATTCGTTAGTTTGTATTCGCCTCGCTGTGCACTGTTTTCATTCACTCCGCTGCTGGATTTCAAGAGTTTTGATACTTCCGAAGAAAATTTAAAACTCCCATTCACCCCCCTCTGGTAGACATACTTCGTTCCTACAATAACCATTCAGTCACTTGGTTTTTTTGGAACAACCAACCAATTTTGTGGTAGTTTTTTGAAAAAATAAGAAAAGTGGTAGTTTTTTTTGTAACCCTAGCCCGTAATGTGGTATTTTTTTGCTATATACTCCCAATACTAAACAGATCATGGTTGTTGAATCGTCATATGTTGATGTGTGCTAGCATATTTGATTTGGCGCTCATACCGACACTAGGACAAGAATATGCGGACAAGAAAATGCATCAGAGAGACCAACTTGCTGATTACAACCCAGTGCGGGAAAACGACCCAACTCCTATTGAAACACCTTTGGATTACTCCAACATATACATGTATTCAGCACAAAATCAACATATTAGACATAATAAGTGATAGTTTACATGAGACAATTGGGTATTACATGGTATCCATATCAACAAATATTATATTCAGGTTGCTGTATATGTGAACATGATATACGTTGTAAAGCACACTGTGTGCTTTAGTATTTCCCCGAGTGGAAAGAAACCAAGAATGCATAGCACCCCACATTATACATAACACTTCATATGCTCGCATGTACCTTGTATTAACCCACAAACATACCTGACAAAGTAAGTATCATGATACAATAAGTTACAATGGCAGTACAAGCACACACATCACCACTTGAAAAGGGATTTTTTTTAGAAAAGGAGGATGTACCCCCGGCCTCTACATCTGGACGATGCATGCAGCCATTTTATTAATTATTCGCAAAGACCATATAAGGTGATACACCAATAAGCCTGAAGCCACCATCTTGGCAACACTGTTGCTACTCCTATCCCCTTGATGAAGTTGTGCCAAATGTCCGGGCTTAATACCAAACAGACATCGCACCGAAGTCTAACATCTAAAGCCGAATGCCCCATCCAGGCCACTACCTGGATTGGGACACTCATCGGTTTGGCACACTCCCAGTGAGCACCGCACGCTGCGAGGGCCGTCACCTCCATCTTCCAACGATCCATCCTCAGAGCAAAACTGATGCACCGACCTTGCCAGGCCTCATGTCATCGACGCCACCATGACGCCAGACAGTTCCCTCCTCCTGCGCGAGTCCATCTCCGCGCATCGGACGTCGAATCTCTACTGCGCCATGCCGCCGAGATCCGCCGCCATCAATGCGTAAGCTGAAGCACCGCTCCACCAAATAAGCCTTCCATTAGTCCCTCGGCCTGTGTACACCTCCAAGAATGACGCTCCCAAGAGGGAAACGACACCAGAGCACCGCCGTCATCTGATCTACTGATCTAGGGTTTCCCCCGGAGGTAGCAGAGTGTGGCCTTGAACTTCTCCACGGCGATGCCTTTAAGAAGGGAACGACGCAGACAGCGCCGCCATCGCCGGCCTTGACAGCTAGCTGAGAGCAGGTTTTCACCTGGATCTGTTCGAAGAGCCTCCCTCAAGCATGTCGTGCACGGTCCGCCTCCATTTGTGTCGGGGCTGGACGAAAGGATCTAGGCCGCCGCTGCCTGACCGGCCATGGCACCACCATGATATCTACAGCTGGTGCCACCACCAGCCCGCGTGCTGAACCGCAGCACCGTGCCATACCAAATCCGGCGAACGGCACGCCGGCCGAGCCCGAATCTCGCCCCCATGACCCGCACCAGTCGCGGCCCGCGAGGACCCAGATCGAGTCCGCATGGGCGGCCAAGACCGTGACCGCACGCCCGCGGCGGAGCTCCCATCATGCGACGCTGTGCCGTGTGCCAGCAACCACCACTGCCACGATCGAGGACGCCGCCGTGAAGACGAGCTCCGGACAATCACCAGCCGCCTGAGATCTCCCCATTAAAAGAGCAGCCGACGAGGGGCACGAGCCCCGCCGCCGCCGGCTCCGCGCAGGCTTTGCCTGCCGGAGGACATCGGCGACGGCAAGGGGGTGGATGGGATGGGTGGGGCGAGGAGTGGCTTGGGGGGGGGGGGGGGTTCGCCGCCCGTGTCGCCCGGGGAGGGAGCGGCGCGGGGGCAGATGGGATCCTTTCGTCCAACTATTCAGGCCAACCACTACAAGCACACCCACCATGAAGAAAAAGATATCACAATATTTGCACTGTCGGGGTGGTCAAAATGATTGGTTAGTCGAGTCCCACCATGACATCCAACCATTGATTTTGTGGACCTTCATAATCATTTATAACAACCATTTGATATTTATAGTTATACCTAAATATCATAGTCATTATTAGATTTCATAAGTTCATAAATAGTCATGGTCGTCAGGTCTTCATAACTGTACACATGTCACAGACATTAAATCCTCACACCAATACTAAACATATCATGGCCGTCAAATCGTCATATATGTTTATAATATGTGTGCTAGCATTTAGTTTGGCGCTCATGCTGGCACCAAGACAAGAATATGCGTACACGAAAACACATCACAAAGACCAACTTGTTGATTACAACTCGAGATATGGTGTGGGAAAACGACCCAATTCCTATCCAAACACCTTTGGATTACTCCAGCATATACATGTATTCAACACAAACTCAACATATTACACATCATAAGCGATAGTTTACATGAGACAATTGGGTATTACATGGTATCCACATCAACAAACATCACATTCTGGCTGTAGTAACCGTGAACATGATACACAGAAAAAGCACACAGTGTGCTTTAGTACTTAACCGAATGGAAATTTTACCGACCGGAAAGTTACCTAGAATGCATGACACCCATATGCATAACACTCCATATGCTCGCTCGTACCTTGTATTCTCCTTGAAACATACCTGACAAAGTAAGACAATCTCCATAGAGCACATCTTGTGAACCAAACCACAACTTATAATACGTAATTTTGGGCCTGTCTCATGGGTAGACCTCAAAGACACCTCGAGCTCCGAGTTTCTTCACAAGTTTGTAGTCATTGAATCCTGCCTTGGTGAATATCTCGCTCCAGTCAGTTTCATCTCGCTGCCGGCCATTGGTCATCACCATCATGGCTACATCCATCAGGAGCTCTGCTTCGTGCGTTGGTCCCGAAGAAGAGTCTACAACTATGTCGATCACCATCACTTTCCCTCCCTCTTCCCGCGAAGGGATGGCCTTCTTGCATTGAGCAAGGATCTTCACACAGTCCTCATCACTCCAGTGGTGCAGCACAAGCTATATATGTAGGGAAATTTCAATAAAACTTTGGTAACGAAGTGATATATAAAATGGACAAGAGAGGGATTTCTGATTAGTTTGTTATATGTGGTACCTTGATCAACACAGCATGAGCAGGTGGGACGGACTTGAACATGTCACCGGCCACGTAGTTAACCACACCATCTGCTTGGACATTGTCGATCACCCGCGGAAGGTCGAGCACGGTGCACTTGATTTGCGGAAAGGTCTCCACGATGGCTCTCGCTGTCGTGCCGTCGCCACCACAGCAGTCGGTCAGGGACTCGAGCCCCTGGAAGATGGTGCCGCACTCCCGCAGGACCGTGAGGAACCCGGAGTTATCATGGGACGCCAGAGCGTCGTTGAACACGGCATCGATCTCGGGGTCTTGTTCCGCCATGCTCCCGTCGAAGAGGGTGACGCCATGGAGATCCTCAAATGGCGACGCCGCGACGTCCTTCTTGAACCAGTCGGAGAGCCCCATCGCAGCCTCAAGGCAGTTTCTCGAGGTTGCGGCGAGCACAAGGGAGCTTTGGCTTGGGTGGCCTTCTACGGCGACGCCGTCAAGCAGGAGCCAGGACAGCGGGGTCAGGCGGTAGGTGACCACGTCGGTGGCGTTATCAGCGGCGAAGACGCCGGAGGTAGCCAGCAGCCGCATGATGCGACAGAGGTAAGGCAGCTTGGCAGGTGGAAGGGACAGCGCGACGACCAGATCGGGCAGCGATGCCGCGCCACCCAGGCTGTGGATGGTGGTTGGGACGCCGAGCTTGACGGCGCACTGGAATGCCATGGAGGTCATGTAGTAGAGGCTGTGGCGCCAAAGGTCGGCCTGCCCCTGCAGAAGCTCTGCCTCGGTGGGAACGGTCAATTGCTGAGCCTCGGCCGCCATTGTCGCTACCTTGATCACTGTCCCTCTAGCTTTTTTTTTTTTGAGGTTCTCCCTCCAGCTATTTGATGAGGTCTTTTTATGGTGCTTCGTTCAAGCAGTGTGCATCCATCAAGTACTATTAGCAGCACATATATAGCTGCTCGCGTGGGTACGTGCGTCGGTGCGAGTTGAACAAGCAAGGGCATGGCGCTATCACGCGTGTCCCGCGCGTGGAAATTAAAAACGATAAAGAGACACATCTTGCCAGTCACCTGATCCATTGACATTGCTGCGTGGCAGTGACAGGGGTATTGTTAAAGTGGATATACGTCAAAATAGAAGTTGAAGTGGATAATTAGTAAGCATGCAACTTTTTTTACATTATGTAATACCGGTCTCATTTATATTATAAAGATTAAAGTACAAGCCACGTAAGAACTGACATGACAAAACTGAAAAGATAGCATAACATCTATCAGCTTGACACCAATGCCCGTCACCTGCCTCTGACACCACCACAACAGCCACCGAAGAAAAGAATGACGGATCACCTCCTCACCCGAGCTCGGCACAGCTCCATCGCTGATATGCAGCTTTGTGGACCTCCAAGGTGGCTCACCAAAAATGAAGCCATTGTCGTCGAACGAATCAGACCGGGGCAACACTCCGAACATGCCATCAAACTCCAGATCTGGCACCCAACCATGACTAAGACGTCGAAGGATGAAACCAAACCTGCCATCCATCAACCTCGAACCCAGCACACGTTGCGTCTTCCAGATGTCGCCGATGCAGACCAAAATCTGCATCCGCTCCTAGACTACCTCCCAAGCTCCGCGCTGATGTTGGAGCAGACGTCGTCGCAATGGTGGAGCCCGAGGACAAATGTCCACCACGAGGATGCCGGCGCCACATCATCCCTGCTTGGACAGACTGGTCTCCAAACCCATCCCCAACCATAGGGCCGATCGCCTTGTCGGGAATGATCTGAAGAATCTTTATTCAGCGCCGCCATCGCCGCCGCCGAAACCAAGACGATGGACAAGCGAAAAACGAAGCTACTTTAGATTGAAACTATCC
This sequence comes from Triticum aestivum, assembly GCF_018294505.1. Classification (NCBI taxonomy): domain Eukaryota; kingdom Viridiplantae; phylum Streptophyta; class Magnoliopsida; order Poales; family Poaceae; genus Triticum; species Triticum aestivum. Next base: position 48,599,858 of record NC_057805.1, read on the forward strand.
ACACATGTAGATCCGGCGCCCCCCCTCACCACTGACGACCGAAGTCGTCGGCGGAGGGGACCCGCCGAAGGACGGTGGCAGAGGAACTCACCTTGGGAGAGATGCTGGCGAGATCGCTCTTTTTCTTCCAGAGGAAGAAAGAACGACCTGATGTCAACTACGAAGCATGCAACTTTGGAACCTTTAGGGTACCATCCGGCCCTCCTTAGTTCAACTAAATGAACTAATTTTTCAGAATTCACACTATTTTTTAAATTTTAGTTCATTTGGTTGAACTAAATGGGGTTGGAGGGTATCCTAAAGGTTTCAAATTTGCATGTCTAATAATTACTCCCTCCGTTTCTAAATATATGTCTTTTAAGAGATTCTACATACGAAACAAAATGAATGAATATATACTCTAAAATATGTCTATATACATATGTAGTCCATATAGAAATCTTTAAAAAGACTTATATTTAGGAACGGAGGGAGTACATTCTATGATTCTATATATAGTTGTGTAAGCGTGCACGCCATGGCAAAATCATAAACAGTACTCCCTCCGTTCCTAAATGTAAGTCCTTTTAGACATTTCAAATAAAATACAACATATGGATATACGTAGACATGTTTTAGAGTGTAGATTCACTCATTTTGTTTCGTATATAGTCATTTGGTGAAATCTCTAGAAAGACTTATATTTCGGAACGGAGGGAGTATACATTTGCGCAACTGGCAAGAGTACCATGTCATGCACGATCTTGCAAGGGGAAACTGTCACATCTTTCTTGAATTTGGTCGTGCCTCCTACTAAGGCTCGTTTGTCAATGATTGGACTATTGATATCTCGTTGTGTTTAATTGCTTTCACTAAATTGATTTTTAACTGTTTACGATCTTTGCTTCTTTTTTTTTCTGCTCGTCAAGACTGCCATCGTCGGACATTGGAGGCAAAGAATGAAAGGTTTTGCACAACGCCCGGCCACTGGCACAAGGAAGGGATAACCATCATCTGGAACGGGGACTTGCTCCAGGTTTCGGACATTGAAGTGGGCGTCTATGGTCTTTCTCTCACAGTTGCTTTGCAAGGTGACAAATGTTCCTTTCGCCTCCCTTCTGTTTATGGCCCTACGGGTAATGAAGGGACAGGTGAATTCTTCACTGAGCTGATTGCACACAAGCCGCTGTCTGACACCAAATGGCTAATGAATGAGGATTTCAACCAAATTTATCGAGCTAGAGATAGAAACAGAAATAACGCCAACCGCCATGTATCAACCGCTTCCGGCACACTCTCCATCAGTGTGACCTTCGGGAGATACATCTTCAGAACCAATGATTCACATGGTCAAATGAGAGGCAGAACCCCACTGTGAGTAAACTTGACAGCATGTTCTGCAATGAGTAGGGACATTCATTTCCAACATCACATCCTCCATGCCTTATCTTTCCCTTTATCTGACCACTGCCTCATGTTGCTCGCTCCTGCATTGGGGCCAAGTAATCCGAGAAGTTTCGAATTCGAGACCTGCTAGATTATGGTATCGTGCTTCCGTGACACGGTTGCTGATGCTTGGGCTGTGCTTACTCCGCATTATGAGCCTTGCCAAATCCCGTTTCACAAGCTTAAGGCGGTGGCCATAAGATTGCGCAGGTGGAGTCAGTCCTCCTCAAACGCCAAGTTGCAGCTCCACATGGCACTTGAGATAATTTTGCGCTTGGATATTGCACAAGAGTCCCGTCTGCTATCAATCGAGGAGGTGTTATTATGAAGGAGTTGGACAATGTGTGGGATTTGAGTTGTGTTGAGTTATGCTCAACATTGAAATCATCTGGGTCGTTGGTGAGAAACAGTAGAACGCTTAAGTGTATCCTGACATGTTTGCTCTTTTATTAGTGGAGATTCAAACTATTCAAAATAAAGTGCTTATTGGCAAAGTGAATTTTTTCTCTAGACACATCATAGAACATGCGATGGAAGCAAACGTTATGCTCCTTCCCTTTGACGCGTGTTGCTATCAAATTGCACCATCACAGAAACATCACTTGGTGTCTACTAGTATAAGCATGCACGTCCATCGCACCCATCATAACCTATAATGAAAAACATTTATTTTGAATCGTATTACTATCTTTTAGCAATTTTTCTTACCGAGCCATTTAAATGTGTCTCATGTCTAACTGTTGAGATATGTATTTAGCACATGTATTCTTGTACTTCAAGTCTCCTCCTTTTGTATAGTTGAGGATATGACTTGCCCTATATACTATATATACTTGTGCATATGCACTCATCAATATATTGAGAGTTGCATCCTATTCCTTTACATGGTATCAGCCTAAACCCTCGATCCCAGCCCTAGCCGCGCCGCCGTCGCCTCTCCTGGCCGCCGCCGCTCCCGCTGATCCGCGCCGCCGCCTCCCCGTCCGCCGCGCCGCCTGCCTCCCCCACCACACCCCTCCCCCCGTTGCGCCTCCTCCCTCCCAACCCTCCCCGCCGCGCCCCGCTGCTCCACCCCGAGCCGCCTCCTTCCCAAAACCCTAAAACCCTACCGAACCCATCCCGCGCCGCCATCTCCCCTTGCTGCCATGTCGGCCCTCGGGACCTCCTCTTCCTCCGGCGCTCCCCCTAGCAACCCGTTCGACTCTTCCTACGGGTCCGAACCCGATGAGCCCCAAGCCGCCGACATCCGCAACATCCACCTCTCCGATCACGTCCCCATCATCCTCTCCCACACCTCCGCAAACTACTATGCCTAGAAAACCTACTTCAATCTCCTCTTCCGTGAGTATAACCTTCGTGATCATGTGGACGGTCTCGCCAACTTCTTCGCCGGCAACCACGACGCCAACTGGCTCGCCATCGATGCCACCCTCATCCGGTGGTTCTTCCTCACCGTCTCTCCGGACATCTTCCACACCGTCGTTCGCGATGGGGATGGGGACGATGCCTACACGGTGTGGACCAACATCAATGGCCTCTTCACCGACAACAAGCTTCAACGGATTGTTTTCTTGCAGCAGGAATTTTTTGGGTGTCATCAAAACGACTCCACCATCGACGCCTACTGTCTCCGGCTCAAGACCCTCTCTGACGAGCTCAACGACGTCGGGTTCAAGGTGGGCGACGAGCTTCTCCTCTCGACGCTCACCGCCGGCCTCAACGAGGACTTCGGCAACGCCGCCTCCAACCTCACCCTCATGGCCAACCCTACTTACGAGCGAGCGGTGGCCTATCTTCGTCTTGAGGAGCGGCGGATGAAGCACCTCCGCACCCGTGCCGTCCACACCGCTCTCGCTGCCGGCCTCTCCAACGGCGCCTCTACACCACCCTCGGCGCCTCGCCCTCCGGCTGTCCCGCAGCCCACGCCGGTGCCTCAGCCGCCCCAACCACCGCACAACGGTGGGAACGGCGGCAACCGTCCCCGCGGTCACAGTGGTCAACGCCAAGGAGGAGGGAAAGGTGGCGGCGGTGGTCCACCTCCCCAACAGCAGCCCCCGCCACCCTGGGCCGGCGGCTACAATCCCTGGACGGGGGTCGTGCACGCATACAGCATGCCGGTGCCGCGGCCCCCCCGCCTTGGGCATCCTCGCCCCCCGCCCGAGCATGCACCAGGCGCTCCTGGCCGCGCCTCTCCTGTCGCGCCCCCCTACGGCGTGTACGGCGCCCCCGACGCGTACGGCGCCCCCTACTACGACCCGGCACTCCTAGCGGCGCTGCAGCAGCCGCCACCCTACTCTGGTGGTGGCGGCGATTGGATTATGGACTCCGGTGCCACCGCTCATATGTCCGCTCATCCGGGTAACCTCTCCTCCGTCCATTCCACTTCCACTCCCTCCCGCATCATCATCGGCAACGGTGTTGGTCTTCCCATCTCTCATGTCGGTTCTACACCCTTTCCCTCTAACTCTAGACCTCTCTCTCTTAACAATGTCATTGTTTCTCCTCATCTCATTCAGAACTTAGTTTCCGCTCGTAATCTTTCTCGTGATAATTCTGTAACTGTGGAATTTGACGAAGTTGGTTTTTCTGTTAAGGACGCTCGCACCAGGATGATTCTTCACCGCTGTGACAGTCTCGGCGACCTCTACCCAGTTCAGTCGCCGTCATCTCCGGGTGGTCCTCGAGCTCTTCCTGTCGGCGTCGATCTTTGGCATGCTCGTCTCGGGCATCCTAGCACTTCTTCACTTCGTCAAATAATGAGAGGATTTTCTTTTTCATGTAATAAAATGGCCGCTCACTCCTGTGAAGCCTGCCGGTTAGGCAAACATGTTCGCCTTCCTTTTAGTTCCTCTTCCACAGTTGCTTCCTTTCCGTTTGAGTTAATTCACAGCGATGTATGGACATCTCAGTACCCAGTAATTCTGGTTATCTTTACTATCTTGTTATACTGGATGATTACTCTCACTTTGTGTGGACATTTCCTCTTCGTAGGAAATCCGATGCTACCGCCACCCTCATTGCATTTTATGCTTATGTCTCCACACAGTTCGGGCGACCCATACTCGCACTTCAGACCGACAACGGAAAAGAATTTGACAACCTCACCATTCGCCATCTGCTTTCCTCCCACGGCACCGTGTTTCGTCTCACGTGTCCATACACCTCCCAGCAGAATGGCCGTGCCGAGCGCATCCTTCGCACCCTCAATGAGTGTGTGCGTACCCTTCTTTTCCATGCCTACATGCCCTCTCGGTTTTGGCCAGACGCTCTCGCCACCGCCACCCTACTCCTTAACCTCCGACCATGTCGTCCGCGCCGGAACTATGCGCCTCACCATCTCTTATATGGCACTCCTCCCTCCTACGATGGTCTCTTTCGGTTGCCGTTGTTACCCCAACACCACCGCCACCATATCTCATAAACTCGCTCCTCGTTCCGTTTCATGTGTCTTCCTTGGTTACCCGGCCAACACTAAGGGTTATCGCTGCTATGACCCCATGTCTCACCGTGTCATCACCTCTCGGCACGTGTACTTTGATGAGCTTGTGTTTCCCTTTGCACGGGAACAGCTGGCGCCGTCTTCCCCTCCTGCGGCGGGTTCTCCTCTGCGTCGCCGCCCACTGTCGGCCTTGGGTGCTCCGGCACCCCCGCCTGTGGCGCCCTCCTCCAGACCGGGGACGTCCGCGGCTCCCTCCTTCGGCTCGACGCCCTCGTCGCCTAGAGCTGCGTTGACGTCTTCTCGGTCCCCCGCCATGCATGCTGGGCCACATGTTGGGCCGCATGCTGGGTCGGCCTCTCCCGACGCTGCCCCGACCCCGCCTCGGTCGCCTGTTGGCGCGACCGCTGCCCCGACGCCGCCTTGTTCTTCCAACGCCGCGGCCTCGTCTCCAGCTCGGCCCGCCTCTCCCGTGGACATTGTGGATGCCACGGCGGCTTCTGGCGGTGCACCTGCAGCCTCGCCGCCACCCGCGGCTGCTCCGATGGCCGGGCCCGTCACGTGCTCGCGCACCGGTGTCTTCCGCCCGAGCTCGCGTTATCCTGCGGATGACTACGTCTGCACCGCCTTGACGTCCGCTGCCGTCATCGGTTCGGGCCGCTCTCGGCGATCCTCTCTGGATGGCCGCGATGTAGGAGGAGTTCGACGCTTTGCGGCGGAACCGGACTTGGCAGCTTGTTCCCCGTCCCCGGCACGCCAACGTGATCATCGGGAAGTGGGTCTTCAAACACAAGCTTCGTCCCGACGGCACCCTTGACCGCTATAAGGCGCGTTGGGTCGTTCATGGTTTCCAGCAACGCGCTGGTGTGGACTTCACCGACACCTTCGCTCCGGTTGTTAAGCCCGGGACGATCCGCATTGTTTTACAGTTGGCGGTTTCTCGTGCCTGGCCGGTTCATCAAATGGACGTCTCCAACGCTTTCCTCCATGGTCATCTTGAGGAGCAGGTCTTCTGTCAGCAGCCCACGGGGTTTGTTGATCCGGCGTGTCCTGATCATGTGTGCCTGCTCTCACGCTCATTATATGGGCTCAAGCAGGCTCCTCGTGCCTGGTACCAGCGCATCACAACGTTTCTTCATCAACTCGGCTTCCGCTCTACACGCTCCGATGCTTCGCTGTTTGTTTATCACCAGGGCACCGACACGGCGTATTTTCTTCTCTATGTTGACGACATCATCCTGACAGCATGCACTTCTGAGCTCCTTCGCCGGCTTACTGATCGTCTCCGTGCTGAGTTTGCCATCAAGGACTTGGGTCTGTTGCACTACTTCCTCGGTGTTGAGGTGGTGCGCCGTCCTGATGGTTTCTTCCTTCATCAACGAAAGTATGCTCATGAGCTTCTCGACCATGTTGGGATGCTTAATTGCAAACCGGCCGCCACTCCTGTTGACACGAAGGCCAAGCTCTCCGCTACTGATGGTACTCCCGCCTCGGATGCTGCCTTCTACCGGTCCATTGTTGGTGCTCTCCAGTATCTCACTCTGACTCGGCCGGAGCTTCAGTACGCGGTTCAGCAGGTCTGCCTCCATATGCATGCTCCTCGAGACGTTCACTGGACTGCCGTTAAGCGGATTCTCCGCTACATCCGCGGTGCTATGGATCTTGGCCTTACTCTGCGCGCCTCCACTGCCACTGATCTAGTCGCCTACTCCGACGCCGACTGGGCTGGCTGCCCGGACACCCGTCGCTCTACTTCGGGTTACTGCATCTTCCTTGGACCGTCCCTGGTGTCATGGTCGTCCAAGCGGCAGCCCACTGTCTCGCGGTCTAGCGCCGAGGCTGAGTACCGCGCTGTGGCTAACGTTGTTGCTGAGTGCTCCTGGCTTCGTCAGCTTCTTCACGAGCTCTCGTGTCCTGTTGATAAGGCCACAGTCGTCTACTGCGACAACGTCCCCGCCGTCTACCTCTCCGCCAACCCGGTTCATCATCGTCGCACCAAGCACATTGAGCTTGATATCCATTTTGTTCGGGATCAGGTGGCTCTTGGCCATATTCGTGTTCTACACGTTCCCACCTCCCAACAATTTGCCGATATCATAACCAAAGGCTTGCCTACGACGTCCTTCGAGGAGTTCCGGTCCAGTCTCTGCGTCAGCAACGGTGTCGCTTCGACTGCGGGGGGGGGGGGAGGGTGGTGTTGAGATATGTATTTAGCACATGTATTCTTGTACTCTAAGTCTCCTCCTTTTGTATAGTTGAGGATATGACTTGCCCTATATACTATATATACTTGTGCATATGCACCCATCAATACATTGAGAGTTGCATCCTATTCCTCTACACTAACGATGTGAGCGCATGTGTAACACACGATCTACAGAAGTGTCTTCACATAAAATTCACGATCACGATGTGTCACCCGCGACCTCGGCGAGGTCTCTTCCTTTTCCGGGGCCCGACCGGCGCATCGGCTGCCAACGACTGAGTTGGCGAACGACACAGCCCGGCTTCTCTGGCCGAGGCGAGACGCGTCAACCTCCTTCTTCCCTAGCGAGGCCCTCCCGCGGCATAGCCGCCAACGGCGACCGTGGTGCACGGGTTCTCGCGGCCACCGGCAGTGGATCCCCATCTCCAGTTGCTCCCAGCCCGGGCGCAAGCCCTGCAGCTGTGGCTATAGCGGTGCCCCCCCCGACAAAGAGCAACGGCGGCATCCCATAGCTGGACATGACCTCAACTGATGACTGCATATCCATCATGGCTGGCGCGTGACGGAGACGGCCAAACCAATCCTGCGATTGGTAACCACACAAGCAATCGTAAGGTGTGTTTCTATGGGTGGAGATTAATACTCACTGTAATTTAGTTTCTTTGTAAGATGGAGGCTGGTTTCTTTTCTTTCCTTTGTAACGTGCTTTGTATGGGAGGATATAGCGAAAGTGCCTTTCTGCTCCCGAGCTCAAATGAGCTCGGTGAACAGTAAAATAAATAAAAAATCAAAAATTCCATATTTTTTGGTAGAAATATTGACAAAAGTTCTAAGTGCTTGCAAAAATTCTTCATGGAATCAAATTCCTGTAAGGCATGGCAAAAGAAAACAAATTCAGTGCTCCAAAATACTTTTGAAAGTAGCATTTTCAGAGTGCCGTTTCTTTTGCCACACCTTATAGGAATGTGATTTCATGATGAATTTTTGCAAGCGCTTATAAATTTTGTCAAAACTCTGCCTATGTTGTCTCAACATAGCCGGTCCCAAGCCCGGGTAAAGGAGGAGGGTTGTGATAGGCTTGGCGAGCCAACGTAAAAACTCAGCCACTCTTATGGAGATGAAACCCAAAAGATTTTCGTTGGGGCGTAACCCTCTCAGCGACGCGCCACATCGGACCCGGGTGTGGTGGAAAATGGGCAAGGGCCGGGCCGTCACCCCCCAAGTGGCGCGCCGTATCTTGATCCGGATATGGTGGCAAGTGAGCGAGGATCGGGTCGTCGCATCCTTAGTGGCGCGCTACATCGGCGCCCGGATGTAGTGGAAAATGAGCAAGGGTCTTCGCATTTGACTCGACGAGTGCGAAGGGTAAGGAAGCTAGCCGAGCCTAGGAGGATTCGCTTAGGTAGCTGGAACGTAGGGTCTCTGACAGGGAAGCTTCGGGAGCTAGTTGATGCAGCGGTGAGGAGAGGTGTTGATATCCTTTGCGTCCAAGAAACCAAATGGAGAGGACAGAAGGCGAAGGAGGTGGAGGATACCGGCTTCAAGCTGTGGTACACGGGGACGGCTGCAAACAGAAATGGCGTAGGCATCTTGATCAACAAGAGCCTCAAGTATGGAGTGGTAGACGTCAAGAGACGTGGGGACCGGATTATCCTGGTCAAGCTGGTAGTTGAGGACTTGGTTCTCAATGTTATCAGCGCGTATGCCCCGCAAGTAGGCCACAATGAGAACACCAAGAGGGAGTTCTGGGAAGGCCTGGAAGACATGGTTAGGAGTGTACCGATTGGTGAGAAGCTCTTCATAGGAGGAGACCTCAATGGCCACGTGGGTACATCTAACACAGGTTTTGAAGGGGCGCATGGGGGCTTTGGCTATGGCATCAGGAATCAAGAAGGAGAAGATGTCTTAAGCTTTGCTCTAGCCTACAACATGATTGTAGCTAACACCCTCTTTAGAAAGAGAGAATCACATCTGGTGACTTTTAGTAGTGGCCAACACTCTAGCCAGATTGATTTCATCCTCTCGAGAAGAGAAGATAGGCGTGCGTGCCTAGACTGTAAGGTGATACCTGAAGAGAATGTTGTACCCCAGCATAAGCTGGTGGTTGCTGAGTTCCGCTTTCGGATTCGTGTCCAGCGGGATAAGCGTGCCAAAGTTGCTAGAACGAAGTGGTGGAAGCTCAAGGGGGAGGTAGCTCAGGTGTTCAAGGAGAGGGTCATTAAGGAGGGCCCTTGGGAGGAAGGAGGGGATGCGGACAATGTGTGGATGAAGATGGCGACTTGCATTCGTAAGGTGGCCTCGGAGGAGTTTGGAGTGTCCAGGGGAAGGAGAAGCGAAGATAAGGATACCTGGTGGTGGAATGATGATGTCCAGAAGGCGATTAAAGAGAAGAAAGATTGCTTCAGACGCCTATACCTGGATAGGAGTGCAGACAACATAGAGAAGTACAAGATGGCGAAGAAGGCCGCAAAGCGAGCTGTTGGTGAAGCAAGGGGTCGGGCATATGAGGACCTCTACCAACGGTTAGGCACGAAGGAAGGTGAAAGGGACATCTATAAGATGGCCAAGATCCGAGAGAGGAAGACGAGGGATATTGGCCAAGTCAAATGCATCAAGGACGGAGCAGGCCAACTCTTGGTGAAGGACGAGGAGATTAAGCATAGATGGCGGGAGTACTTCGACAAGCTGTTCAATGGGGAGAATGAGAGTTCTACCATTGAACTGGACGACTCCTTTGATGAGACCAGCATGCGTTTTGTGCGGCGAATCCAGGAGTCTGAGGTGAAGGAGGCTTTAAAAAGGATGAAAGGAGGCAAGGCGATGGGCCCTGATTGTATCCCCATTGAGGTGTGGAAAGGTCTCGGGGACATAGCGATAGTATGGCTAACCAAGCTTTTCAACCTCATTTTTCGGGCAAACAAGATGCCAGAAGAATGGAGACGGAGTATATTAGTACCAATCTTCAAGAACAAGGGGGATGTTCAGAGTTGTACTAATTACCGTGGAATTAAGCTGATGAGCCATACAATGAAGCTATGGGAGAGAGTCATTGAGCACCGCTTAAGAAGAATGACAAGCGTGACCAAAAATCAGTTTGGTTTCATGCCTGGGAGGTCGACCATGGAAGCCATTTTCTTGGTACGACAACTTATGGAGAGATATAGGGAGCAAAAGAAGGACTTGCATATGGTGTTCATTGACTTGGAGAAGGCCTATGATAAGATACCGCGGAATGTCATGTGGTGGGCCTTGGAGAAACACAAAGTCCCAGCAAAGTACATTACCCTCATCAAGGACATGTACGATAATGTTGTGACAAGTGTTCGAACAAGTGATGTCGACACCGATGACTTCCCGATTAAGATAGGACTACATCAGGGGTCAGCTTTGAGCCCTTATCTTTTTGCATTGGTGATGGATGAGGTCACAAGGGATATACAAGGAGATATCCCATGGTGTATGCTCTTTGCAGATGATGTGGTGCTAGTTGACGATAGTCGGACGGGGGTAAATAGGAAGTTAGAGTTATGGAGACAAACCTTGGAATCGAAAGGGTTTAGGCTTAGTAGAACTAAAACCGAGTACATGATGTGCGGTTTCAGTACTACTAGGTGTGAGGAGGAGGAGGTTAGCCTTGATGGCCAGGTGGTACCTCGGAAGGACACCTTTCGGTATTTGGGGTCAATGTTGCAGGAGGATGGGGGTATTGATGAAGATGTGAACCATCGAATCAAAGCCGGATGGATGAAGTGGCGCCAAGCTTCTGGCATTCTCTGTGACAAGAGAGTGCCACAAAAGCTAAAAGGCAAGTTCTACAGGACGGCGGTTCGACCCGCAATGTTGTATGGCGCGGAGTGTTGGCCGACTAAAAGGCGACATGTTCAACAGTTAGGTGTGGCGGAGATGCGTATGTTGAGATGGACGTGTGGCCACACGAGGAAGGATCGAGTCCGGAATGATGATATACGAGATAGAGTTGGGGTAGCACCAATTGAGGAGAAGCTTGTCCAACATCGTCTGAGATGGTTTGGGCATATTCAGCGCAGGCCTCCAGAAGCTCCAGTGCATAGCGGACGGCTAAAGCGTGCGGAGAATGTCAAGAGAGGGCGGGGTAGACCGAATTTGACATGGGAGGAGTCCGTTAAGAGAGACCTGATGGATTGGAGTATCACCAAAGAGCTAGCTATGGACAGGGGTGCGTGGAAGCTTGCTATCCATGTGCCAGAGCCATGAGTTGGTTGCGAGATCTTATGGGTTTCACCTCTAGCCTACCCCAACTTGTTTGGGACTAAAGGCTTTGTTGTTGTTGTTGTTTGTTTATAACTTTTGTCAATGTTTCTCCCAAAAAATTGAATTTTTTTCAATTTTGTTTCGATTTTACTATTCACCCAAGCTCATTTGAGCTCGGAACAGAAACTCCGCGTCCATGTTGTTATTTTGTTTCCTTGTAACGTGAGGTGTTATTATGGGAGGTGTTGGACAATGTGTGAGATTTGAATTGCGTTGAGTTGTGCTCAACATTGGAATGATCTAGGTCGTTAGTCAGAGAGAATTGAACGCGTGAGACTAAATGTACCCTAACATGTTTGATCTTTTGTAAGTAGTGGAGAGAAGGTCTCAAATTTTAAAAGAAGTTCAAGACTTCAAAAGATTAAAAAAAATCGCAAAATGGAAAAAAGTTTGCAAGAATTTGAAAAAAAAGGTTATTTGGAAAAAAATCACAAAATTTGAAAAAGGTTCACCAATTTGCAAAAGAAATATCAAATCTGGAAAAAATCCATCCATTTGGAAAAACTGAAATAAAAAAAAAACAAGAAAACCCTTAGAAAACCAAGCGATGATTAAAAATTCAGAAAAACCTAAAGAAAATTGGTTGGGAAGCTTGTGGAATCTCGCCAAAACTAGAGGGGGTTTCTGAAAAACCGAAGGCGAACAACTCTTATGTGGGCCGACCCAGTTCGCCAGGTACCAACAATAAAGTAAATGGCGCCGGAAGCGCCGAATCGGGTTTGGGTATATGTCGTTTTCAGCGAGCGTTTCACTTGCCTTGCTAGCCGTGTGTTTTTTAACACAGACGCAAGCGCTCATGTACAAGCGCATACACTCATCCCTATGAACACATATACGTACACCTCGCTTCTATGAACACCTCTAAAAGACTGAGTCGCCATATCATCTTGAAATTTATGAAGTTACCGTAGGCACCTCGTCGTCGACGGGAACGTCTCCTCCCACTAAATACGCATTGCCGGAATTCTGAAATAAATCCAGAAATAAATGCGAGCACCAGGACTTAAACCCTAGTGGGCTAAAGATACCACAGTCCCTCTAACCATCCAACCACAGATTAGTTTGGGCCAGCCTAGAACGTTACTACATAGACTAGTGCGTTGATGTGCGTCGGATAGCTAATGATGACTGATTTCGAAATAGTTAAAGGGTACCCATTGTAAAGTTCACCGCCACCTTCTTAGGTGTTGACATCCCTAAAGAAAAATCTCAGGCGCTGACAAGTGATGATGTGCGCCACTTATCGCAATCTAGATGTTTTTTTTCTTTTTTATATAGATTTGTTTATTCAGAACGTTTAATCTCTTAAACCATGCGTCCAAATCCTAAACCATTTTCATTGCATTTCTCGCGTCAAGATTTTTAAAATTAGATCACATATTAATACGTTCCGACAAACCATTTTTCACGAAAACAGGGGATAGCTGGACACAAAATTTGGTAAAAGAAAAAATTGGCAAACAAAAAATAAAACGAATAACCAAGAAATTGAAGGAAAAAAATAGGAGCCCAGGAGCATGGTTACTTTTTTTCCTTTCCAAGAAGCACAACTTTTTTCTGAGAAGTAGAGTTGTACTTCTCGCGAAAGCAAATATGTGCTTCATAAGAAGTAGAATTATGCTCCACGAGAAGCAAATATGTGCTTCTCGTGGAAGCACTTTTTTTTCTCTTTTTGTGAAACACAAATGTGCTTCTTGCGGAAATAAATCAGTGCCTCCATGAGAAGTAAATTTGTGCTTCTTGTGAAAGCAGAATTTTTTTCCGAGAACCACATTTGTGCTTCACAAATATAGTAAACAAAAATTGCTCCAAAATGCAGGGAAAACAATGCAAAACCTCAAAACAAAACAATAAAAAACCATCTAAAATCTGAAAACACGGACATGAAAATAAGAAACAAAATCCAGAGGGAGCGCCCAGCACGTGACAAGTGACGGCGGCTAGGCGCTGTTGGGGAACGCAATATTTCGAAAATTTTACCTACGATCACGCAAGACCTATCTAGGAGATGCATAGCAACGAGCGGGGAGAGTGTGTCCACGTACCCTTAGACCGAAAGCGGAAGCGTTTAGTAACGCAGTTGATGTAGTCGAATGTCTTCGCGACCCAACCGATCCAAGCACCGAACGTACGGCACCTCCGCGTTCAGCACACGTTCAGCTCGATGACGTCCCTCGATCTCTTGATCCAGTTGAGGACGAGGGAGAGTTCCCTCAGCACGACGGCGTGGTGACAGTGATGATGAATTTACCGGCGCAGGGCTTTGCCTAAGCACTACAACGATATGACCTAGGTGTGTGTAACTGTGGAGGGGGGCACCGCACACGGCTAAGAGAAGGCTTATTGTGTCTTTGGGGTGCCCCCCTCCCACGTATATAAAAGGGGGGAGGAGAGGTGGCCGACCCAAGGGGGGGCGCGCCATGGGGGGAGTCCTACTTGGACTCCTGGTCCAAGTAGGATTCGCCCCCCCTTTCCTATTCCCACTAGGAGAAGGAGGGAAGGAGGAGGAGGAGAGAAGGAAAGGGGGGTCGCCCCCCAACCCTAGTCCAATTCGGTTTGGGTTTGGGGGGGCGCGCGCCTCCACCTGACCGCCGCCTCCTCTCTCCACTAGGGCCCATGAAGGCCCATTAACTCCCCCGGGGGGGGGGGGGGTCCGGTAACCCCCGGTACTCGGGAAAATGTCCAAACCTTTTCGAAACCATTCCGGTGTCCAAACACAACCTTCCAATATATCAATCTTTATGTCTCGACCATTTTGAGACTCCTCGTCATGTCCGTGATCTCATCCGGGACTCCGGACAAACTTCAGTACATCAAATCACATAACTCATAATACAAATCATCATCGAACGTTAAGCGTGCAGACCCTACGGGTTCGAGAACTATGTAGACATGACCGAGACACATCTCCGGTCAATAACCAATACCGAAACCTGGATGCTCATATTGGCTCCTACATATTCTACGAAGATCTTTATCGGTCAAACCGCATAACAACATACGTTGTTCCCTTTGTCATCGGTATGTTACTTGCCCGAGATTCGATCGTTGGTATCATCATACCTAGTTCAATCTCGTTACCGGCAAGTCTCTTTACACGCTCCTTAATGCATCATCCCGCAACTAACTCATTAGTTACATTGCTTGCAAGGCTTATAGTGATGTTGAAAGGATCTAGATGACGACTAGAGGGGGGGTGAATAGGCGTTTTAAAACTGTTACGGATTTGGCTTTATCCTAATGCGGAATTAAACTAAACGGATACCTTTCAAGCACAAATCCTAAATATGCTAGGCTCAACTAAGTGCACCAACAACCTATGCTAAACAAGATAGGCACTTAAGGAAACTAGCAAGCACAAACTATATCACAAGATATGGAAATGTAGGAACAACTAAACAATTCAACTAGCACAAGATATATCAATATGAGCAAGTATGAATTGCGGTAAGTAAAGGGTGTGGGTAAGAGATAACCACAAGTGAGTCGGAGACGCGGATTTATCCCGAAGTTCACACTCGTGAGAGTGCTAATCTCCGTTAGAGCGGTGCCGAAGCCAAAGCTCCGGGGCGTCACCAAGTGACTCACCGTATTCTCCTTTTCGAGTCACCCCCAACGGATGAGCCTCGATTCACTCGGGGTTGGTCTTGAAGGCGACCACCACACCTTTACAAACTTCTCCGGAGCACACCACAAGCAAGGAAGCTTCCGGAGGAACTTGACCACCTAGGCCACTTCAACACCCTTCCCTGGAGCACACCACAAGAGGAAGCTTCCGGGGGAACCTTGGCCACATAGGCCTCTTCACAATCTTCACAATGAATATCACCAAACCGTCTAGGAGGCCGAAACCTCCAAGAGTAATAAACTCACGGACTCTCACTCGAACTAATCGATGTGGGGAGCTCAAACCAATGCAACAAATGCAATGCAATGCCAAGCAACAAATGCTCAACACACTCTCTCAATCTCACAAGATGCACTTTTGAAAGTAGGAGATTGAGGAGAGGGGATGCAATGGATATGATCAACAAATGGCTCACAAATCCATCCACAAATCCCCCTTCACATAGAGGGGAGAAAGGGCTTTGGGAGAGGTGTAGAGAGGCTCAAAATGGTGTTTTGAAAGTGTAAGAACCAACCCCCAACCGGTGGGAGGAAAGGGCCCTTAAATAGCCAAACTCAGAAACTAGCCGTTGGGGCTCCAACGGGCATTTCCTGGGCAGCCCGTGTGCACGGGGGTTTAGACCCCGTGCCCACGGGGTCCCGTGCGCACGGTACAAGCCCCGTGCACATGGGCCCCCGTGCCCACGGGGGTCAAATACCCCGTGCACACGGAGTCCCTAGGACAGCCAGCAGCAGCCCACTAAAACGTTGATAACTTTGGCATACGGACTCCGAATTCGATGATCTTGGGCTCGTTTTGAAGCTATGGAAAAGCCCAAGGTCCTCACATAGAGAACCACCCAAGATCAACAAGAAAGAATGATGCAAGTAATGCAAAGGTTTGAGCTCTCTACATGCGACGTGATCAAGCTACTTGCCCGAGAGTCCCTCTTGATAGTACTGTTATCAAACCTATAATCCGGTCTCCCACCAAGCACTATGAGACCGGCAAAACTAGGAAAACCTAGCTAAGGAATACCTTTGCCTTGCACATTCAACTTGAGCTTGATGATGACTTTAATGCTTGCCTCAAGTTGGAATCCCTTTCTTGTCCACGACCACTTGGTGAAGATACTCGAATTGCTTCCTCATGATGCAATGTGGGAAGCCTTATCTCAAGCCCATCTTCACATGCACATGATCATGATGTGGACCGCAAGCTTCAAAGCATATAACCTCCGGCTTCTCATCTTGCACCTGGACTCCCCGAACTCGATGACCATCACCACTTGATGTCATCTCATCTTGCACTTGGACTCCTCGAATCCGATGACCATCACCACTTGATGTCATCCACACATAGGCTACACGAGATCTTTCCTTTTGATGCAAGCCTATGAGAAACACCTAACCCACATAGACATAACAAACATATAGCATGGGTTAGGTAACAAAGCACAATTCACAATTACTTACCATACCACTAGATCACTTGATCTCACGTGGTACATTGTTTGTGCTTTGTGAGTTGACCACTTAGATATACTCTTCGAGCTTCATCTTGGTCAACCAACATCTTTACTTCAAGCTCCATCTTGGTTTCTTGAAAGCCACAATGAACTCTTCATTTCACTTCATTGCTTCAAGACAATATCACCAAAGACTCTTTCATGACCACATCAAGTTCCACTATGAATATCATCTTGGTCACCACTTGCCCTTCTAAAAACTCCATCCCAAACTCTTGAGAGGCATAATGAATTCATCACTCTAGTTGCTTGCTTCAAGACTTGATCACCATGATCTTGTCTTGAGAGGCATAATGAATTCTTCACTCTAGTTGCTTGCTTCAAGGCTTGATCAACCGAAACCCAACACATGAGCTCACCATGATCTTGTCTTGAAACCATAACTCGAATTCTTCTCTTTGATTATTCTCTCAAGCCTTGATCCTCAGAAGACCAACTTGAAACCTCGCTGGATATGGAATCTCGAGAGCCAACACCTAGGCCCCGTGAGCACGGGGTATCCAGAGAGTTGACACTCGACCCCGTGCGCACGGTATAAGCCCGTGTGCATGGGGTATCCAGAGAGGGATACCATGAGGACTTCTTCGGATGCTTTGATGGCAATCTTCACATAACAACCCAAAGAACTTCAAGCATCACTATGGAACATATCTTCATATAAGATCCAATGCACTTGATGCTCCAAAGGAATTGTCATTTAATACCAAAGCTTAGAGCAAATATAACTTCATCTATATGGACTTCATCCTTGATTCCATCCAATATCCTTGAGGCATTATCTTCATATATATGGACTTCATCCTTGATTCCATCCAATATCCTTGAGGCACCATCTATGGACAAAACCTTCAAATATATCTCACTGAAAATATTAGTCCATAGAGATTGTCATTCAATTACCAAAACCACACTTAGGGGCTACATGCCCTTTCAGATGTGCATTACCGAGAGGGCCCAGAGATACCTCTCCGATACACGGAGTGACAAATCCTATTATTGATCTATGCCAACCCAACAAACACCTTCGGAGACACCTGTAGAGCATCTTTATAATCACCCAGTTACGTTGTGACGTTTGATAACACACAAGGTGTTCCTCCGGTATTCGGGAGTTGCATAATCTCATAGTCAGAGGAACACGTATAAGTCATGAAGAAAGCAATAGCAATAAAACTTAACGATCATAATGCTAAGCTAACGGATGGGTCTTGTCCATCACATCATTCTCCTAATGATGTGATCTCGTTCATCAAATGACAACACATGTCTATAGTCAGGAAACTTAACCATCTTTGATTAACGAGCTAGTCAAGTAGAGGCATACTAGAGACACTTTGTTTTGTATATGTATTCACACATGTATCAAGTTTCCGGTTAATACAATTCTAGCATGAATAATAAACTGCTGGGGAACGTAGTATTTTAGAAAATTTACCTATGATCACGCAAGATCTATCTAGGAGAAGCAAAGCAACGAGCGGGGAGAGTGTGTCCACGTACCCTCGTAGACCGAAAGCGGAAGCGTTTAGTAACGCGGTTGATGTACTCGAACGTCTTCGCGATCCAACCGATCCAAGTACCGAATGCACGACACCTCCGCGATCAGTACACGTTCAGCTCGGTGACGTCCCACGAACTCTTGAGCCAGTTGAGGCCGAGGGAGAGTTCCGTCAGCACGACGACATGGTGACGGTGATGATGAAGTTACCGGCGCAGGGCTTCGCCTAAGCACTATGACGATATGACCGAGGTGTGTAACTGTGGAGGGGGCACCACACACGGCTAAAAGATCAACTTGTGTGTCTTTGGGTGCCCCCTGCCCACGTATATAAAGGAGGGGGGAAGAGGAGGCCGGCCTAGGAGGGGCGCGCCTATAGGGGGAGTCCAACTAGGATTCCCAATCCTAGTTGGAGTCCCCTTCCTTTTCCAAGAGGGGAGAGAGAGGGAGAAGGAAAGAGGGGGGGCGCCGCCCCCTCCCTAGTCCAATTCGGACCAGCACATGGGGGGGTGCGCGGCCTCCCCTTGTGGCCCTTCTCTCCTTTCCACTAAGGCCCATGAAGTCCCAATACTTCCCCCGGCGAATTCCCGTAACTCTCTCGTACTCCGAAAAATACCCGAACCACTTAGAACCTTTTCGAGTCCGAATATAGCCTTCTAATATATTGATCTTTACGTCTCGACCATTTCGAGAGTCCTTGTCATGTCCGTGATCTCATCCGTGACTCCGAACAAACTTCGGTCATCAAATCACAGAACTCATAATACAAATTGTCATGGAACGTTAAGCGTGCGGACCCTATGGGTTCGAGAACTATGTAGACATGACCGAGACACATCTCCGGTCAATAACCAATAGCGGAACCTGGATGCTCATATTGGCTCCTACATATTCTACGAAGATCTTTATCGGTCAAACCGCATAACAACATACGTTGTTCCCTTTGTCATCGGTATGTTACTTGCCTGAGATTCGATCGTCGGTATCATCATACCTAGTTCAATCTCGTTACCAGCAAGTCTCTTTACTCGTTCCGTAATGCATCATCCCGCAACTAACTCATTAGTCACATTGCTTACAAGGCTTATAGTGATGAGCATTATCGAGAGGGCCCAGAGATACCTCTCCGATGCACGGAGTGACAAATCCTAATCTCGATCTATGCCAACTCAACAAACACCATCGGAGACACCTGTAGAGCATCTTTATAATCACCCAGTTACGTTGTGACGTTTGATAGCACACTAAGTGTTCCTCCGATATTCGGGATTTGCATAATCTCATAGTCAGAGGAACATGTATAAGTCATGAAGAAAGCAATAACAATAAAACTTAACAATCATAATGCTAAGCTAACCGATGGGTCTTGTCAATCATATCATTCTCTAATGATGTGATCCATTCATCAAATGACAACACATGTCTATGGATAGGAAACATAACCAACTTTGATAAACAAGCTAGTCAAGTAGATGCATACTAGGGACACTTATGTTTTGTCTATCTATTCACACATGTACTAAGTTTCCGGTTAATACAATTCTAGCCTGAATAATAAATATTTATCATGAAATAAGTAAATAAATAATAACTTTATTATTGCCTCTAGGGCATATTTCCTTCAGTCTCCCACTTGCACTAGAGTCAATAATCTTGTTCACATCGCCATGTGATTTAACACCAATGGTTCACATCTTCATGTGATTTAACACTCTATAGTTCACATCGCCATGTGACCAATACCCAAAAGGTTTACTAGAGTCAATAATCTAGTTCACATCGCCATGTGATTAACACCCAAAGAGTACTAAGGTGTGATCATGTTTTTCTTGTGAGAAAAGTTTAGTCAACGGGTCTGCCACATTCAGATTCGTATGTATTTTGCAAATTTCTATGTCTACAATGCTCTGCATGGAGCTACTCTAGCTAATTTCTCCCACTTTCAATATGTATCCAGATTGAGATTTAGAGTCATCTGGATCAGTATCAAAGCTTGCATCGATGTAACCCTTTACGACGAACCCTTTTGTCACTTCCATAACCGAGAAACATATCCTTATTCCACTAAGGATAATTTTGACCGTTGTCTAGTGATCCACTCCTGGATCACTATTGTACCCTCTTGCCAAACTCATGGTGAGGTACACAATAGGTCTGGTACACTACATAGCATACTTTATAGAACCTATGACTGAGGCATAGGGAATGACTTTTCATTCTCTTTCTATTTTCTACCGTGGTCGGGTTTTGAGTCTTTACTCAACTTCACACCTTGCAACACAGGCAAGAACTCCTTCTTTGACTGTTCCATTTTGAACTACTTAAAAATCTTGTCAAGGTATGTACTCACTAAAAAATGTATCAAGCGTTTTGATCTATCTCTATAGATCTTGATGCTCAATATGTAAGCAGCTTCACCGAGGTCTTTCTTTGAAAAACTCCTTTCAAGCACTCCTTTATGCTTTCCATAAAATTCTACATCATTTCCAATCAACAATATGTCATTCACATATACTTATCAGAAAGGATGTAGTGCTCTGATGGCAGCTGGAACTACGTCGGTATTTCCCCGGAGAGGGAGGGATGATGTAGCACAGCGACGGTAGAGTATTTCCCTCAGTTATGAAACCAAGGTATCGAACCAGTAGGAGAACCAAGCAACACAACTTAAACAACACCTGCACACAAACAACAACACCTCGCAACCCGACGAGTTAAAGGGGTTGTCAATCCCTTCCGGGGTACGGCGCCTCAAGATAGGCTAGTGGACGTGAGGTAAATTGTAGTAGATTGATAGATCGAACACCAAATAAAATAAATAAAGATAAAATGCAGCAAGGTATTTTTCTATTTTTAGTTTAATAGATCTGAATAAAAATGCAAAGGAAAAGTAGATCGCAAGGCAAATGTATGAGAAGAAAGACCCGGGGGCCATAGGTTTCACTAGTGGCTTCTCTCGAGAAAAATAGCAACGGTGGGTAAACAAATTACTGTTGGGCAATTGATGGAACTTCAAATACTCATGACGATATCTAGCCAATGATCATTACATAGGCATCACGTCCAAGATTAGTAGACCGACTCCTGCCTGCATCTACTACTATTACTCCACACATCGACCGCTATCCAGCATGCATCTAGTGTATTAAGTTCATGAAAAAACGGAGTAATGCAATAAGAACGATGACATGATGTAGACAAGATCTGTTTATCTATATGGCGGTAGATATAGATCCCATCTTTTTATCCTTAGTAGCAACGATACATACATGTTGTTTCCCCTTCTGTCACTGGGATCGAGCACCGTAAGATCGAACCCACTACCGGGCACCTCTTCCGATTGCAAGACAAATAGATCAAGTTGGCCAAACAAAACCCAAATATCGGAGAAGAAATACGAGGCTATAAGAGATCAAAGAAACTCAAATAACTTTCATGGATATAAAAAGATATGACTGATCATAAACTCAAAGTTCATCAGATCCCAACAAACACACCGCAAAAGAGTTACATCATATGGATCTCCAAGAGACCATTGTATTGAGAATTCAGCGCGCGAGAGAGAAAGCCATCTGGATACTAACTACGGACCCGAAGGTCTACAAAGAACTACTCACGCATCATCGGAGAGGCGCCAATGGAAGTGGTGAACCCCTCCGTGATGGTGTCTAGATTGGATCTGGTGGTTCTGGACTCTACGGCGGCTGGATGAATATTTCGACGCTTGTTCTAGGGTTTTTGGAATATTGTGGTATTTATAGAGCAAAGAGGCGGTCCGGGGGGCACCCGAGGTGGGCACAACCCACCAGGGCGCGCCTGGGCCTCCTGGCGCGCCCTGGTGGGTTGTGCCCCCCTCGGGGCACCCCCAGGTGCAACCAGGGCCCATTGCCTTCCTTCTGGCCCATAAAAAATCATCGTGGAGTTTCGTGGCATTTGGACTCCGTTTGATATTGATTTCCTGCGATGTAAAAAACATGGAAAAAACAGCAACTGGCACTTGGCACTATGTCAATAGGTTAGTACCAAAAATGATATAAAATGACTATAAAATGATTATAAAACATCCAAGATTGATAATAAAACAACATGGAACAATCAAAAATTATAGATACGTTGGAGACGTATCAGCATCCCCAAGCTTAACTCCTATTCGTCCTCGAGTAGGTAAGTGATAAAAACAGAATTTTTGATGTGGAGTGCTGTTCATCAAGTCAAATCATATTGTTTTCTTTATAGCATGGACATTTGGACTTTTATGTGATTCAAAGCAATAGTCTAGTTTTGACATAATAATTTAGATACTCAAGCATATCAACAAGCAACCATGTCTTTCAAAATATCAATGCTAAAATAAGTTATCCCTAGCCCATCATGCTCAAACATTGATCCATTCATGAAACACACTCGAATATTAACTACACCCAATACTTAAGCACGATCATATTGCCTCCTAGTTGGTGCTTTTTGTAAGAGAAGATGGAGACTCAAAATAAAAAATAAAAATTTCATAAAGTAAAAGAAAGGCCCTTCGCAGAGGGAAGTAGGGATTTGTAGAGGTGCCAAAGCTCAAAGAGAAAAAATTAGAGATAAAAACATTTTGGGAGGTGTATCCATCCCACCAACGAAAACGACTTAGAGCTACGAACACTTTCCATGCTAGATATGTCATAGGCGGTTCCCAAACAGAAAATAAAGGTTATTCCTTTTTCCACCATTCTTTCACTTTCCATGGCTAGCCGTATCCACGGGTGCCCTCCATACCAACACTTTCCAAGGAATTTATTATTTGACAACATAAAGTAAATATTTTTTGCATTTCGGGACTGGGCATCCCTAAGACCTTTGCCTTACTCTCGTGCAATGACAAGTGAATAAACACTCATCTCAAGAATAACACATCTAGCATGGAAAATATTAGCCACCCGTTACCGTTTCGCGAGCGAAACAAACACACAAAAGAGAAGTTTATTTTGAAAATTAGAGATGGCACATGCAAATTTGCTTAGAACGGCAAAAGAATACCACATATAGGTAGATATAGTGGACTCATGTGGCAAAACTGGTTTAAAGGATTTTGGATGCACAAGTAAAGGTCATACTTAGTGCAAAATGAAGGCTAGCAAAAGATTGGGAAGCGACCAACCAAGAAAAGAATAATCTCATAAGCAAGCATTAAGCATAATTAATACCGAATAATGCACCACAAGTAGGATATAATTTTCATTGCATGATTATTGACTTTCGTGCATGCATAGGGAATCACAAACATTAACACCAATATTCTTACTAGAGCACAATTACTCATCAACATAACTCACATATCACATCATCATATCTCAAAACTATTACTAAGAATCAAGTTCATTTTGTCCAATGATCTTCATGACATTTTTTTTCTTTATCCTTCTTGGATATCTATCACTTTGGGACTAACTTTTATGTGTTGCTTTTCATAAGCTCAAACAAATATAAGTGAAGATCATGAGCATAACAAATTTTCTTTCTCTTACAATAGTTTAAGTGAAGCAAGAGAGAATTTCTTCAAGATTTACTAACTCTCAAATAAATCTAAGTGAAGCAAGAGAGCATTTCTTCAAAAATAACAAAGCACGCCATGCTAAAAAAGATACAAGTGAAGCACTAGAGCAAGTCCTAGCTCATAAAAGATTTAAGTGAAGCATAGAGAGCAATTCTAACAAGTCATGATATAATTTTAGCTCTCTCAAATAGGTGTGTTCAGCAAGGATTGATGACTTAAAACACAAAATAAAACAAGCAAAGACACATATCATACAAGACGCTCCAAGCAAAACACATATCATGTGACGAATATAAATATAGCCTCGAGTAAAGTACCGATAGTTATTGGAAGAAAGCGGGGATGCCACTCGGGGGCACCCCCAAGCTTAGTTGGTTGCTCATTTTTTGATAATAGCTTGGGATGCCAGGGCATCCCCAAGCTTAGTCTCTTACATCCTTCCTTCATCCATCGTAAGATAACTCAAAACTTGAAAACTTCAATCACACAAAACCCAACAAAACCTTCGTGAGATCCGTTAGTGTAAGAAAAATAAATCACTACTATAAGTGTTGTATCAAACCAATTCATATTTTGTTTTTGTATTATATCTACTGTATTACAACTTTTCTATGGCAAAAACTCATCAAAGAAAACCATCGAGCCATCAAAATAAGCACACAACACAAACAAAACAGAATCTGTCAAAACAGAACAGTCTGTAGCAATCTGACTTTAGCAAATACTTCTGGAACTCCAAAAATTCTACCAAATTATGACGACCATGGTAATTTGTATATTAATATTCTGCAAAAAGAATTAGGGAAAAAGCTCTTTTCTGTGATAAATGAAAATTATTTTCGTGAGCGCAAAGTTTCTGTCTTTTTCAGCAAGATCAAACAACTATCACCCAAGAAGATCCTAAAGGCTTTACTTGGCACAAACACTAATTAGAACATAAAGAACACAATCATAACAGTAGCATAATTGTGTTAACACACAAGAATAGAAAGCAAAAAGCAAAAATAAATTTTATTCATTGGGTTGCCTCCCAACAAGCGCTATAGTTTTACGCCCTTAGCTAGGCATAATATTTCAACGATGCTCACACTACAGATAATAATCGAAACACAAAGAGAGCATCATGAAACATGTGACAAACACATTTAAGTCTAACATACTTCCTATGCATAGGAATTTTATAGGAAAACATATTATCAAGACAAGAAATATCTATCATATGCAAAGGAGAGGAATAAAACATTGACAATCTCAACACAACGAGAGGAAATTTAGTAACATGAAAATTTCCACAACCATATTTTCCTCTCTCATAATAATTACATGTAAGATAATAATCAAATTCAATAATATAACTATCATATAAAATTTTCTCTTTATGTTCCACATGCATGCAAAGTTGACACTCTTCCAAAATAGTGGGATCATCAAATAAAGTCATGACCTCTCCAAGCCCACTTTTATCAAAAAATTCATAAGATTGATCATTCTCCAAAGTAGTGCGACCATTATTACCTAGAGTTGACACTCTTCCAAATCCACTTTCAATATTATCGCAAACATATTCATCATGAGGCTTAAATAATTTTCAAGATCATAAGAAGAACCACCCCAATCATGATCATTGCAACAAGTAGTGAACATATCAAAATTAACATCCCCAAGCTTCGGGTTTTGCATATTATTAGCACAATTGACATTAATAGAATTTATAGTAAAATCATTGCAATCATGCTTTTCATTCAAGGAGCTATCATGAATCACTTCATAAATTTCTTCATCACAATTTTCAGATTCATGATTCTCAAGCAAAACTTCGTAAAGATAATCTAGTGCACTCAAATCACTAGCAATTGGTTCATCATGATTGGATATTTTAAAAAGATTAGCAAGTGGATGGGGATCCATATTAATAGATTTTTAGCAAGCGAAGATGCAAGCATATAGAAGGCACATGGCAACACAAGCAAACAAAAGATCTGACGAGAAAAAGGAGAACGAAAAAGAGGGCGAATAAAATGGCAAATTTTTGTGAAGTGGGGGAGAGGAAAATGAGAGGCAAATGGCAAATAATGTAAATTGCGAGGAGATGAGATTTGTGATTAGGAACCTGGTTATGTTGAAGATCTTCCCCGGCAATGGCACCAGAAATTCTCCTTGATGGCAGCTGGAACTACGTCGGTATTTCCCCGGAGAGGGAGGGATGATGTAGCACAGCGACGGTAGAGTATTTCCCTCAGTTATGAAACCAAGGTATCGAACCAGTAGGAGAACCAAGCAACACAACGTAAACAACACCTGCACACAAACAACAACACCTCGCAATCTGACGAGTTAAAGGGGTTGTCACTCCCTTCCGAGGTACGGCGCCTCAAGATAGGCTAGTAGACGTGAGGTAAATTGTAGTAGATTGACAGATCGAACGCGAAATAAAAGAAATAAAGATAAAACGCAACAAGGTATCTTTGTATTTTTAGTTTAATAGGTCTGAATAAAAATGCAAAGGAAAAGTATATCGCAAGGCAAATATATGAGAAGAAAGACCCGGGGGCCGTAGGTTTCACTAGTGGCTTCTCTCGAGAAAAATAGCAACGGTGGGTAAACAAATTACTGTTGGGCAATTGATAGAACTTCAAATACTCATGACAATATCCAGGCAATGATCATTACATAGGCATCACGTCCAAGATTAGTAGACCGACTCCTGCCTGCATCTACTATTACTCCACACATCGACCGCTATCCAGCATGCATCTAGTGTATTAAGTTCATGAAAAAATGGAGTAATGCAATAAGAACGATGACATGATGTAGACAAGATCCGTTTATCTATATGGCGGTAGATATAGATCCCGTCTTTTTATCCTTAGTAGCAACGATACACACGTGTCGTTTCCCCTTCTATCAGTGGGATCGAGCACCGTAAGATCGAACCCACTACCGGGCACCTCTTCCGATTGCAAGACAAATAGATCAAGTTTGCCAAACAAAACCCAAATATCGGAGAAGAAATACGAGGCTATAAGAGATCATGCATATAAGAGATTAAAGAAACTCAAATAACTTTCATGGATATAAAAAGATATGACTGATCATAAACTCAAAGTTCATCAGATCCCAACAAACACACCGCAAAAGAGTTACATCATATGGATCTCCAAGAGAGCATTGTATCGAGAATTCAGCGAGAGAGAGAGAAAGCCATCTAGCTACTAACTACGGACCCGAAGGTCTACAAAGAACTACTCATGCATCATCGGAGAGGCACCAATGGAAGTGGTGAACCCCTCTATGATGGTGTCTAGATTGGATCTGGTGGTTCTGGACTCTGCGGCGGCTGGATGAATATTTCGACGCTTGTTCTAGGGTTTCCGAAATATTGTGGTATTTATAGAGGAAAGAGGCAGTCCAGGGGGCACCCGAGGTGGGCACAACCCACCAGGGCGCACCTGGGCCTCCTGGCGCGCCCTGGTGGGTTGTGCCCCCCTCGGGGCACCCCCAGGTGCAACCAGGGCCCATTGCCTTCCTTCTGGCCCATAAAAAATTATCGTGGAGTTTCGTGGCATTTGGACTCCGTTTGATATTGATTTCCTGCGATGTAAAAAACATGGAAAAAATAACAACTGGCACTTGGCACTATGTCAATAGGTTAGTACCAAAAAATGATATAAAATGACTATAAAATGATTATAAAACATCCAAGATTGATAATAAAACATCATGGAACAATCAAAAATTATAGATACGTTGGAGACGTATCATGCTCCCACTCACTTTTTTGTAAATACAGGCTTCACCGCAAGTCTGTATGAAATATATGCTTTGATCAACTCATCAAAGCGTATATTCCAACTCCGAGATGCTTGCACCGGTCCATAGATGGATCGCTGGAGGTTGCACACTTTGTTAGCACCTTTAGGATTGACAAAACCTTCTTGTTGTATCATATACAACTCTTCTTTAAGAAATCCATTAAGTAATGCAGTTTTGACATCCATTTGCCAGATTTCATAAAATGTGGCAATTGCTAACATGATTCGGACAGACTTAAGCAATGCTACGAGTGAGAAAATCTCATCGTAGTCAACACCTTGAACTTGTCGAAAAACCTTTTTGCGACAATTCGAGCTTTGTAGATAGTAACACTACTATTAGCGTCCGTCTTCCTCTTGAAGACCCATTTATTCTCAATGGCTTGCCGATTATTGGGCAAGTTAATGAAAGTCCACACTTTGTTCTTCATACATGGATCCCATCTCAGATTTCATGGCCTCAAGCCATTTTGTGGAATCTGGGCTCATCATCGCTTCCTCATAGTTCGTAGGTTCGTCATGGTCAAGTAATATGACCTCCAGAACAGGATTGCCGTAGCACTCTGGTGCGGACCTTACTCTGGTTGACCTACGAGGTTTGGTTTGATCTGAAGTTTCACGATCATCATCATTAGCTTCCTCACTAATTGGTGTAGGCATCACCGGAACTGATTTCTTTGATGAACTACTTTCCAATTTGAGAGAAGGTACAATTACCTCGTCAAGTTCTACTTCCCTCCCAGTCACTTGTTTCGAGAGAAACTCCTTCTCTAGAAAGGATCCATTCTTAGCAATGAATATCTTGCCTTCGGATCTGTGATAGAAGGTGTACCCAACAGTCTCTTTTGGGTATCCTATGAAGACACATTTCTCCGATTTGGGTTCGAGCTTATCAGGTTGAAGCTTTTTCACATAAGCATCGCAGCCCCAAACTTTAAGAAATGACAGCTTAGGTTTCTAGCCAAACAGTGTCGTCTCAACGGATTTAGATGGTGCCCTATTTAACGTGAATGCAGCTGTCTCTAATGCATAACCCCAAAACGATAGTGGTAAATCAGTAAGAGACATCATAGATCACACCATATCTAATAAAGTGCGGTTACGACGATCGGACACACCATTACGCTGTGGTGTTCCAGGTGGCGTGAGTTACGGAACTATTCCACATTGTTTCAAATGAAGACCAAAATCGTAACTCAAATATTCACCTCCGCGATCAGATCGTAGAAACTTTATTTTCTTGTTACGATGATTTTCCACTTCACTCTGAAATTCTTTGAACTTTTCAAATGTTTTAGACTTATGTTTCATCAAGTAGATATACCCATATTTGCTCAAATCATCTGTGAAGGTCAAAAAATAATGATACCCGCCGCGAGCCTCAACACTCATCGGATTGCATACATCAGTATGTATTATTTTTAATAAGTCAGTTGCTCGCTCCATTGTTCTGGAGAACGGAGTCTTAGTCATCTTGCCCATGAGGCATGGTTCGCAAGCATTAAGTGATTCATAATCAAGTGATTCCAAAAGCCCATCAGCATGGAGTTTCTTCATGCGCTTTACACCAATATGACCTAAACAACAGTGCCACAAATATGTTTCACTATCATTATCAACTTTGCATCTTTTGGCATCAATATTATGAATATGTGTATCACCACGATCGAGATTCAATAAACCATTCACCTTGGGTGTATGACCACAGAAGGTTTCATTCATGTAAACAGAATAACAAATTCTTTGACTTAAATGAATAATCGTATTGCAATAAACATGATCCAGTCATATTATGCTAAACGCAAACACCAAATAACATTTATTTTAGGTTCAACACTAATCCCGAAGGTAAAGGGAGTGTGCAATGGTGATCTTATCAACCTTGTAATCACTTCCAACACACATCATCACCTTGCCCTCAACTAGTCTTTGTTCATTTTGTAACTCCTGTTTCGAGTTACTAATCATAGCAACTGAACCAGTATCAAATACCCAGGGGCTACTATGAACACTAGTAAAATACACATAAATAACATGTATATCATATATATTTTTGTTCACTTTGCCATCCTTCTTATCTGCCAAGTATTTGGGGTAGTTCCGCTTCTAGTGACCATTTCCTTCGCAGTAGAAGCACTCAGTTTCAGGCTTGGGTCTAGCTTTGGGCTTTTTCATGGGAGTGGCAACTTGCTTGCCATTCTTCTTGAAGTCCCCTTTCTTTCCTTTGCCCTTTTACTTGAAACTAGTGGTCTTGTCAACCATCACCATTTGATGCTTTTCTTGATTTCTACTTTCATCGATTTCAGCATCACGAAGAGCTCGGGAATCATTTTCGTCATCCCTTGCATATTATAGTTCATCACGAAATTCTAGTAACTTGGTGATAGTGACTAGAGAACTCTGTCAATCACTATTTTATCTGGAAGATTAACTCCCACTTGATTCAAGCAATTGTAGTGCTCAGATAATCTGAGCACATGCTCACTGGTTGAGCTATTCTCCTCCATTTTGTAGGCAAAGTACTTGTCAGAGGTCTCATACCTCTTGACTCGGGCGTGAGTCTGAAATACCAATTTCAGCTCTTGGAACATCTTATATGCTCTGTGGCGTTCAAAACGTTTTTGAAGTCCCGGTTCTAAGCCGTCAAGCATGGTGCACTAAACTATCAAGTAGTTATCATGCCGAGCTTGCCAAACGTTCATAACGTTTGCATTTGCTCCTGCAATAGGTCCGTCACCTAGCGGTGCATCAAGGACATAATTCTTCTGTGCAGCAATGAAGATAATCCTCAGATCACGGACCTAGTCCGCATCATTGCTACTATCATCTTTCAACATAGTTTTTCTCTAGGAACATATCAAAAGTAAACGGGGAGCTACATCGCGAGCTATTGATCCACAACATAGTTATGCAAATACTATCAGGACTAAGTTCATGATAAATTAAAGTTCAATTAATCATATTACTTAAGAACTCCCACTTAGATAGATATCCCTCTAATCATCTAAGTGATCACGTGATCCATATCAATTAAACCATGTCCGATCATCACGTGAGATGGAGTAGTTTTCAATGGTGAACATCACTATGTTGATCATATCTACTATATGATTCACGCTCGACCTTTTGGTCTCAGTGTTCCGAGGCCATATCTGCATATGCTAGGCTCTTCAAGTTTAACCCGAGTATTCTGTGTGTGCAAAACTGGCTTGCACCCGTTATATGTGAACATAGAGCTTATCACACCCGATCATCACGTGGTGTCTCGGCACGACGAACTGTCGCAATGGTGCATACTCAGGGAGAACACTTCTACCTTGAAGTTTAGTGAGAGACCATCTTATAATGTTACCGCCGTACTAAGCAAAATAAGATGCATTAGATCATCATTGCATATCATATTTTATTTCATTTTGGCTAGATCCTAGAAATTCTACGCAACTCAAGGACCAACCGGAGAGAGTTGGGGATTTCGTTATTTTCAAATTTGGGTTTTCTCAAATTTTTAAAATAGGATCATTTGGTTTTATTTATTTTATCCTCAATTATTTCAATTATAAAATTATGAGAGAGGGAATAAAATGACTTTCCCAAAATAAAGGAATAATGAGGATTTAATAAAAAATCAAAGAAGATTTTATTTTGGAGTTTTTCGCTATTTTATTTGGATAGGAAAAAATGCGTGTTTTTCAAAATTGCATTTTGGCCCCAAATAAATGTTCATCTTGTCCGGCTTGATTTTAGAAGTCGGGGAAAATTTATTTCGTGAATTTTGGAGTTCGTTTAGTATTTCTTTGGTTTGTTGTTCTGCACGTATTTATTAAAAAAACGAAACCGACTATGGGCCGTGTTCGGCCAGGACTCCCCTGGCCGGGTCCTTTATAAGTCGCGGCCCGACCCCGCCGTTGGCCCAAGCCGCCGCCGAACCCTAACCCTAGCCGACCCCGCCGCCCCGTCGCCCCGCCGTCCCGCCCGCCGACCCTGCCGCCCGCCAACCCCGCCGGAGCCCGCCGGAGCCGCCGCCCTCGCCGAGGTAGCTGCCGGAGTTGTCGTCGCCGCCGGCGGTTTTCTCTAAATAGCCGCCTGGTTTTTTTTAAAAAAAACTACGGTTGTTTTATTTTTTTAGATCGGTTTATTTTTTTTCTTTTTCTCGGTTTAGTTAATTAGCGAGCGTTCGCTCGTTCGTTCGTTTTAACGAACGTGTTCATCGTTTAGTTACAGTTAACGAACGTTCGTTCGATAAACTGTTCATCAGTTTTTCTTTTTCTCGGATTTTCCGCGATTATTCCAGATCGTGATTTCTGATCCCATTTTCGTTCTAGTATATCTTTTCGCTCGTTTATCGGAATCAGGCGATTCAAGCGCCTAGAGTTTCGTCTCGAAATTCTCTTTCCGTTTAACCAACTCAAACAAGTTTTTGCTACTGTAAAATTTGACTTAGATCCAGATTAGTAAATGAAGCTTGTTTCTTTCGCCGTTTGACTTTCGTTGCTTCGTTTGATTTGATTCTTTTTGCAAACCGGAGTTCTTAAGTTGAACTTTCTAGTTAGATATTTTATTTGAGTTTTACCTTGCAATAGTTGAGTGCTTACTGTATGCTTGTTTGTTTGCGATAGAGTACCCGGAGTGCGCCGCTTGCTACTTCGAATCTCTAGGTTTCACGGATCATCAGCAAGGCAAGTAACACTTTGATCATACCTTTTTACTACCCAGTTTTATTGCATTAGACCAATCCTCAAACATTGCATGATTAGGATCTAATTAAATTGTGGGTATTGGGAAGTAGATGAGGTAGTACCTATTACCTGTTTTGTTATCAAACCCTGGGAGTTACTTCTACGTTTGCTCATGTTGCTATGCTATGCTAGTAGACGTGGATTGGGTGAGTGTATCCATGACAGATGTGAGATTGTTAATTTAATGGTTTACTTAAGGTGGCAACTTAAACACACATCTGGGTGGATTGAGGCACCTGGGTATTCCAGTGATTGCCTTTTTTTATGGACCGCCACCCAGGCTCAAAGGGATCATGAGATTATTCATGCTAGAAACTTCCGTGTGCAGCCACAAGCTATTATGGGCTCTAGCATAGTTGATTAAGTTGTGTGAACTCTTACAGTGGTAGACTAGCAGATGTAGGGGAAAGTAGGTGTAACTGTCTACCCGATCGTAAGGTGCAAACACTTCTGAAAGACTATGTCTCGGTCATCCGTCACTCAAACACCACGTAGTGCGAGTAATCCAACGGAGGAGATTGAGTCTTGTGGGGAAAAGTGCACAAACCTCTGCAGAGTGTATAAACTAATCATGGTTAGCCGTGTCCCCGGTTATGGACATCTTGAGTATCTAGTACTTGGATTATCATGTGAATCTCATCATGTTACTCAAATTAATTTTGTTGGGTTAAGGATGATACTTAATTGGGATTGAGATGCTGTCAACCATTCTCAATGTTTAACAACCACCATGATAGTTAAATAAAATTTATTCCTTTGCAGTAGGGAAAAATTGGCTTTTCGCAAAACTGTAACCATAGAGCTTAAACACCAGCCTTATATGCATGTAGTATAGTTTTATTCTATTCATTACTCTCTATGTGTTATTTTGCCAGCATATTCCATGTGCTGACCCGTTTTCGGGCTGCAACGTTTCATTTGCAGACTTTTCAGACGACGAGTAAGGTGCCTTAGGTCGTGGTCTTATACTCAGTGATGCCGTTGGAGTTGATGGACTCACTTATCTTCCAAGTCTTCCGCTGTTATCGTTTTAGATGGCCTTAAGCCATATTTGTCATACTTATTTCTCTTTGAGATACTCGATGTAATAAGTGTGTGATTGCTACTCTGTTGTAAATCCTCCAAGTATTGTGCGTGTCAGCATTACTGATCCAGGGATGACACTGGTGCACGGTAGATCAGACTGTTTGATGTCTGGTCCCTTTGTATTCGGCGAGGGCGGCAGCTCCGGCGGGCTCCGGCGGGGTCGGCGGGCGGGACGTCGGGCGACGGGGTCGGCGGGCGGGACGGCGGGGCGACGGCGTCGGGCGGCGGGCGACGGCGGGCGTCGGGCGACGGGGCGGCGTCGTCGTCGGCGGCGGCGGGGTCGGCTAGGGTTAGGGTTCGGCGGCGGCTTGGGCCAACGGCGGGGTCGGGCCGCGACTTATAAAGGACCCGGCCAGGGGAGTCCTGGCCGAACACGGCCCATAGTCGGTTTCTTTTTTTAATAAATACGTGCGGAAAAACAAAGAAACGAAATACTAAATAAACTCCAAAATTCCTGAAATAAATTTTCCCCAACTTCTAAAATCAAGCCGGACAAGATGAACACTTATTTGGGGCCTAAATGCAATTTTGAAAAACACGCATTTTTTTCCTATCCAAATAAAATAGCGAAAAACTCCAAAATAAAATCTTCTTTGAGTTTTTTATTAAATCCTCATTGTTCCTTTATTTTGGGAAAGTCAGTTTATTCCCTCTCTCATATTTTTATAATTGAAATAATTGAGGATAAAATAAATAAAACCAAATGATCCTATTTTCAAAATTTGAGAAAACCCAAATTTGAAAATAACAAAATCCCCAACTCTCTCCGTTGGGTCTTGAGTTGCGTAGAATTTCTAAGATCTAGCCAAAATGAAATAAAATATGATATTCAATGATGATCTAATGTATAACATTCCAAATTGAAAATTTGGGATGTTACAAAGCTACCCCCTTAAGAGGAATCTCGCCCTCGAGATTCGGGTTGGCTAGAAAATAGGTGAGAGTGGTCCTTCCGTAGATCTTCCTCTCGCTCCCAGGTGGCTTCATCCTCGGTATGGTGGCTCCACTGAACTTTGCAAAACTTGATAACCTTGCTGCGGGTGACTCGGCTGGCATACTCAAGAATCTTAACTGGTTTCTCCTCATAGGTCAAGTCACTATCCAGCTGAATCGCTTCCAATGGCACTGTATCTCTCAGTGGTATCTCAGCCATCTCTGCGTGGCACTTCTTTAACTGGGAAACGTGAAATACATCATGAACTCCTGACAATCCTTTAGGCAATTCCAGCTTGTAAGCAACTTCTCCCATACGCCCCTAAACTTTGTATGGTCCTACAAAACGTGGCGCTGACTTTCCCTTAACTCCAAAGTGCTTCACTCCTCGAAGTGGTGATACTCTTAGATAAACTCTGTCTCCGACTTTGTAAACTATCTCCTTGCGTTTAGAATCCGCATAACTCTTCTGCCTGGACTGGGCTACCTTGAGCCTATCGCGAATCAACTTCACTTTCCGTTCAGACTCTTTAATCAAATCTGGTCCAAACAACTGGCGGTCTCCAACTTCGTCCCATAACAATGGTGTTCTACACCTCCTTCCGTACAAATCTTCGAAAGGGGCCATCTTCAAACTGGATTGATAACTGTTGTTGTAAGAAAACTCTGCATACGGCAAATTGTCGTCCCAACTAGATCCATAATCTAGCGCACAAGCTCTCAGCATATCTTCCAAAATCTGATTGACTCTCTCGGTCAGTCCGTCTGTCTGTGGGTGAAAAGCTGTATTGAACTCTAGCCTGGTACCCAAAGTTTCATGTAACTGATTCCAAAACTTTGAAGTAAACTGGGTTCCTCTATCTGATACAATGGTCCTCGGAACTCCATGCAGACATACGATCCTAGTCATGTATATCTTTGCCAACTTAGCACTGGTGTAAGTGGTCTTCACCGGGATGAAATGAGCTACCTTCATCAAACGATCGACTACAACCCATATCGAGTCATAGCCTGAACGAGTCCTGGGCAATCCCATGATAAAATCCATGCCTAGTTTATCCCACTTCCATTCGGGTATCGGCAATGGCTGTAGCAATCCTGCTGGCTTCTGATGCTCTGCCTTCACTCTCTGACATACATCACAAACTGCTACATACTCCACAATATCCTTCTTCATTCCGGTCACCAAAAAGTATCCTTCAAATCCAAATACATCTTGGTATTTCCTGGGTGAATCGAATACGGCGAATCATGGGCCTCTTGCAAGATCAACTTCCTGATCTCTGGATCATTGGGCACATAAACGCGGTCCTCAAACCATAAGGTATCGTGCTCATCCTCACGAAATCCCTTGGCTTTTCCTTTACTCATCCTTTTCTTTATCTCGTCAATCTCCTTGTCTGTCTTCTGAGCTTCCCTGATCTTTTCCATCAAGGTAGACTGAATCTCCAGCGTTGCTACATAGCCTCTCGGAACTATTTCCAAACGTAGTTCACGAAGATCCTCGGCTAACTTCTTGGGTAATTCTCCGATCATGAGTGTGTTGACATGACTTTTGCGGCTCAACGCGTCGGCTACTACGTTAGCCTTTCCGGGGTGATAATGCAATCTCATATCATAATCCTTTATGAGTTCCAACCATCTCCTCTGCCTGAGATTCAACTTCTTTTGCGTGAAAATGTACTTCAAACTCTTGTGATCCGTGTACACCTCACAGTGATTTCCGATGAGAAAATGTCTCCATGTCTTCAACGCATGCACTACGGCTGCTAACTCCAAATCATGCGTGGCATAATTCTTCTCATGGGGTTTAAGTTGTCGTGAAGCATATGAAACAACTCTTCCCTCCTGCATTAGCACTGCTCCAAGTCCTCGACGTGAAGCGTCGCAATATACTTCATAATCCTTGCGTTGATCTGGCAGAATCAACACTGGTGATGTAACCAAACGTTTCTTCAACTCTTGGAAACTAGCTTCACATTCCTCAGTCCAATTGAACTTGGTGTCCTTCTTTAACAGCTCTGTCATGGGCTTAGCAATCCTCGAGAAATTCTCAATGAACCTCCGGTAGTATCCTGCAAGTCCAAGAAAACTCCAGATCTCTCCAACTGATGTGGGTGATTTCCAGTTTGTCACAGTGTCGACTTTGGTGGGGTCTACTGCTATTCCTTCTCCGGATATAACATGTCCGAGGAATCCAACTTCCTTCAACCAAAACTCACATTTGCTGAACTTGGCGTATAACTGATGTTCTCTGAGCTTCTCAAGTACCAAACGCAAGTGCTCCTTATGTTCCTCTTCATTCTTTGAGTAAACCAAAATATCATCAATGAATACTACGACGAACTTATCCAGAAACTCCATAAACACTTTGTTCATCAGGTTCATGAAATAGGCAGGTGCGTTAGTCAGACCAAATGACATAACGGTATACTCGTACAGCCCATACCTGGTGGTAAAAGCCATCTTAGGTATATCCTGCTCTCGAATCTTCAACTGATGGTATCCTGATCGTAGATCGATCTTGGAAAATACCTTAGCTCCTTGTAATCGGTCAAACAGATCACTGATCATCGGCAGTGGGTACTTATTTTTTCAACAACAATCCTCAACGTTCCATCTTTCTTCTCCACTAGAAGTACGGGTGATCCCCAAGGTGAAGAACTTGGGCGAATATAGCCTTTATCCAGTAACTCCTTAATCTGCTTCTTAATTTCTTCTAAATCCTTTGCGGGCATCCTGTACGGTCTCTTTGATATTGGCCCTGTGCCTGGCAAAAGCTCAATCAAAAACTCAATGTCTCTATCCGGTGGCATGCCTGGCAACTCCTCTGGAAATACATCCGGGTAATCCTTCACCACTGGTACTTCGTCCTGTACAACTCCTGATAAGGAATTTACTTGAGTCCTCTTCGGCACATGCCGGGATACATACTTAATCCTTCTTCCTTCTGGGGTGGTAAGCGAAATCGTTTTACTGGCGCAATCGATGTTTCCTCCGTACATCGATAGCCAATCCATACCCAAAATCACATCCAAACCTTGCGACTCCAAGATTATCAAGTCTGAGGGGAAAACATGCCTACCTATGGACAATGGCATCTGAAAACATCCTTGGCTTGCCATATACTCTGCTCCTGGTGAACTCACTAACATAGGTGTTCTAAGAACTTTGGTGGGCAGTTTATACTTACAAATCCCCTTGATATGTATGAATGCGATGCACCAGTATCAAAAAGAACGAGTGCAGTAAATGACTTAACCAAAAACTTACCTATTACTGCATCAGGCTGTGCTTCAACCTCCGCCACGTAAACGTGGTTCACATGTCCTTTATTGAAAGGGTTAGGCTTCTTCCCAGAGCTTCCATTGCCATTTCCATTTTTAGCTTCGGGACATTCATTAGCATAATGTCCAGTCTTCTGGCACTTGTAGCAAGTGACTTGGCTCAGATCTCTCTTAACTGGGGTAGATGGGTTATTACGGTTCTGTCTGTTGCTTCCTCCATTCCCATTACCATTCTTGGGTCCACTATGGTTGTGCGAACCTCCTGCTCCATCGGTATGCTGAAAAGATCCTCCCGAATTTGGGGTAAAACGTGGCTTCTGATGAGCTCCAGAATTGTACTTCCCTTGTCCATACTTCCTCTTGCGGCTTTCAATCTGCTGCTGCTTTCCTTCAATCATGAAAGCTCTATCTACCAACTCCTGGTAGTTGTTGAAGCTTGCTACCATCAACTGCATACTCAGCTCATCATTTAGTCCTTCCAGAAACTTCTCCTGCTTGGCTGCATCTGTGGCAATGTCATCTGAAGCATAACGTGCTAACTTACTAAAGTCCTCCACATACTGGCCTACGGTGCGTCCTCCTTGGCGTAGGTTGCGAAACTCACGCTTATTCATAGCCATAGCTCCAGCTGAAACATGGGCAGTACGGAAAGCTTGCTGAAACTGGTCCCATGTGACAGTGTCAATAGGGTGTGTGGCTGTGTAATTCTCCCACCATGATGCTGTGGGTCCATCAAGCTGATGTGCGGCAAAATGCACTCTCTCCGCATCTGTGCATCCTGCAGTGGTCAACTCCCTTCCAACTTTGTGGAGCCAATCATCTGCAACAATCGGCTCGGTGCTGCTGGGAAACACCGGCGGATTCAGTCTCAAGAAACGGGTTAAGTGATCAACAGGTGGTGGTGGTGGGTTGTTGTTGTTGTTGTTGCCTTGGTTCTGTACTAACACCTTCATCAGGGCATTCTGCTGCTGAATCAACTGAGTGATCTCCGGTGGGAAAACAAATCCGGTGTCGCGTCTCGGATGCATCTGATAGGTTAGAAAAGATGAGAATTTAGAATAGAATGAGGTCTAGAGAGAAAACACTACCCATATGCTCATGAGACAAACACAATCCATATCACTCAATCAATTCAAACAAGGCATACAATCGATCTAATTATCGTTACAAAGTGCTCGGACTATACTATATACATGGGGAAATACTACTACTGATTATGGTGGTCTACTAGAAATTTGGATCGGTCGAAGACTCCATGATATCTGCTCCAGCTTCATCAACAAAATCATCTTCACTGGGGTCTGAGTCGGTGTCGTCGATGATGATGTAGTTATCCGGGCAAGCGCGATCATCATCTTCTCCTCCTGGTGTCGGGTCTCCCATGAATACTCCGATCTTCTTTTCCAGGTCGTCATTCTTCTCCACCAGTGCGAAGATTTCCTCCATATAACCCTCGCGTGTAGCCTTGAGTTCTTCCTCCAACTCCGTGATCTTGGTCAATGCCTTCTTCAGATCTATCATGTCTGCGCACATCTGGTTCTCCTGGCGACGAATGTGTTGGTTTTGCTCCTGGATGAAAGCTGCAATTGATCCATCCTTCTGGGTGCTGATCATCTCCCATTGCTCATCTCGGCATCCATAAATCTGATAAATAGTATCCTTAAGCTCCCTGTGGTAGACTTCTCCAATGCGTCCCATAGTGATGTGGGCTGCCATGCTCTTCCCTAAACTCCAGGTTGGTGCATCAAAGGAAAACTCTATAGGCTCAATGACTGGCGTAAACATCCTTCCTGGAACTTGAACTTGAATCTTCCAGCGCTCTTCTTTTGGTAGGGTGGCGTTGTAGGTCCCGGTGAAGCTTGGTATTCCGATGTTCAGGTACTTAGTGACTTTCTTCAAGTGTCGTCCAAAAGGTGTATCTTCATCCGGTTGCATGAACTTGTTCCTTGCATCCGCCATTCCTAAAAGAGTAGAAAATGGAGAGGAGTCAGAAATGAGAAGAGAGTAGTGTTATAGGGTTTAAGCTTAGTGGTCGTGTCCTACAGTCAGCGTGTGCTCTAATACCACCTTTGTAGCGACCAGACCTCAAACAGTCTGATCTACCGTGCACCAGTGTCATCCCTGGATCAGTAATGCTGACACGCACAGTACTTGGAGGATTTATAACAGAGTAGCAATCACACACTTATTACATCGAGTATCTCAAGAGAGAAATAAGTATGACAAATATGGCTTAAGGCCATCTAAAACGATAACAGCGGAAGACTTGGAAGATAAGTGAGTCCATCAACTCCAACGGCATCACTGAGTATAAGACCACGACCTAAGGCACCTTACTCGTCGTCTGAAAAGTCTGCAACATGAAACGTTGCAGCCCGAAAACGGGCCAGCACATGGAATATGCTGGCAAATAACACATAGAGAGTAATGAACAGAATAATGCTATACTACATGCATATTTGGCTGGTGTTAAGCTCTATGGTTACAGTTTTGCGAAAAGCCAATTTTTCCCTACTGCAAAGGAATAAATTTTATTTAACTATCATGGTGGTTGTTAAACATTGAGAATGGTTGACAACATCTCAATCCCAATTAAGTATCATCCTTAACCCAACAAAATTATTTAAGTAACATGATGAGATTCACATGATAATCCAAGTACTAGATACTCAAGATGTCCATAACCGGGGACACGGCTAACCATGATTAGTTTATACACTCTGCAGAGGTTTGTGCACTTTTCCCCACAAGACTCGATCTCCTCCGTTGGATTACTCGCACTACATGGTGTTTGAGAACGGATGACCGAGACATAGTCTTTCAGAAGTGTTTGCACCTTACGATCCGGGTAGACAGTTACACCTACTTCCCCTACATCTGCTAGTCTACCACTGTCAAGATCTCACACAACTTACTCAACTATGCTAGAGCCCATAATAGCTTGTGGCTGCACACGGAAGTTTCTAGCATGAATAATCTCATGATCCCTTTGAGCCTGGGTGGCGGTCCAAAAGAAAACAGGCAATCACTGGAATACCCAGGTGCCTCAATCCACCCAGATGTGTGTTTAAGTTGCCACCTTAAGTAAACCATTAATTAACAATCTCACATCTGTCATGGATACACTCACCCAATCCACGTCTACTAGCATAGCATAGCAATATGAGCAAACGTAGAAGTAACTCCCAAGGTTTGATAACAAAACAGGTAATAGGTACTACCTCATCTACTTCCCAATACCCACAATTTAATTAGATCCTAATCATGCAATGTTTGAGGATTGGTCTAATGCAATAAAACTGGGTAGTAAAGAGGTATGATCAAAGTGTTACTTGCCTTGCTGATGATCCGTGAAACCTAGAGATTCGAAGTAGCAAGCGGCGCACTCCGGGTACTCTATCGCAAACAAACAAGCATACAGTAAGCACTCAACTATTGCACAGGTAAAACTCAAATAAAAGATCTAACCAGAAAGTTCAACTTAAGAACTCCGGTTTGCAAAAAGAATCAAATCAGACGAAGCAACGAAAGTCAAACGGCGAAAGAAACAAGCTTCGTTTACTAATCTGGATCTAAGTCAAATTTTACAGTAGCAAAAACTTGTTTGAGTTGGTTAAACAAAAAGAGAATTTAAGGACGAAACTCTAGGCGCTTGAATCGCCTGATTCCGATAAACGAGCGAAAAGATATACTAGAACGAAAATCGGATCAGAAATCACGATCTGGAATAATTGCGGAAAATCCGAGAAAAAAACTGACGAACAGTTTATCGAACGAACGTTCGTTAACTGTAACTAAACGATGAACACGTTCGTTAAAACGAACGAACGAGCGAACGCTCGCTAATTAACTAAACCGAGAAAAAGAAAAAAAATAAACCAATCTAAAAAAATAAAACAACCGTAGTTTTTTTAAACCGGGCGGCTTTTTAGAGAAAACCGCCGGCGGCGGCGACAACTCCGGCGGCTACCTTGGCGAGGGCGGCGGCTCCGGCGGGCTCCGGCGGGGTCGGCGGGCGGGACGGCGGGCGACGGCGGGCGTCGGGCGACGGGGCGGCGTCGTCGGCGGCGGCGGCGGTGGGGTCGGCTAGGGTTAGGGTTCGGCGGCGGCTTGGGCCAACGGCGGGGTCGGGCCACGACTTATAAAGGACCCGGCCAGGGGAGTCCTGGCCGAACACGGCCCATAGTCGGTTTCTTTTTTTTTTAAATAAATAGGCGCAGACAAACAAACAAAAGAAATACTAAACAAACTCCAAAATTCCTGAAATAAATTTTCCCCGACTTCTAAAATCATTCCGGACAAGATGAACATTTATTTGGGGCCTAAATGTCATTTTGAAAAACACGCATTTTTTTCCTATCCAAATAAAATAGCGAAAAACTCTAAAATAAAATCTTCTTTGATTTGTTTATTACATCCTCATTATTCCTTTATTTTGGGAAAGTCATTTTATTCCCTCTCTCATATTTTTATAATTGAAATAATTGAGGATAAAATAAATAAAACCAAATGATCCTATTTTCAAAATTTGAGAAAACCCAAATTTGAAAATAACGAAATCCCCAACTCTCTCCGGTGGGTCCTTGAGTTGCGTAGAATTTCTAGGATCTAGCCAAAATGAAATAAAATATGATATGCAATGATGATCTAATGTATAACATTTCAAATTAAAAATTTGGGATGTTACAAAAGGATAAACATCACATGCAATCAATATAAGTGATGTGATATGGTCATCATCATCTTGTGCCTTTGATCTCCATCTCCAAAGCACCGTCATGATCACCATCGTCACGGTCTTGACACCTTGATCTCCCATCGAAGCATCGTTGTCGTCTCGCCAACTATTGCTTCTACGACTATCGCTACCGCTTAGTGATAAAGTAAAGTAATTACATGGCGATTGCATTTCATACAGTAAAGCGACAACCATATGGCTCCTGCCAGTTCCCGATAACTGTTACAAAACATGACCATCTCATACAACAATTTATATATCATCACGTCTTCACCATATCACATCACAGCAAGTCCTGCAAAAACAAGTTAGACGTCCTCTACTTTGTTGTTGCAATTTTTACGTGGCTGCTACAGGCTTAGCAAGAACCGTTCTTACCTACGCATCAAAACCACAATGATTTTTCGTGAAGTGTGTTGTTTTAACCTTCAACAAGGACCAGGCGTAGTCACACTCGATTCAACTAAAGTTGGAGAAACAGACACCCATTAGCCACCTGTGTGCAAAGCACAGCAGTAGAACCAGTCTCATGAACGCGGTCATGTAATGTCGGTCTGGGCCGCTTCATCCAACAATACCGCCAAATCAAAGTATGACATGCTGGTAAGCAGTATGACTATTATCGCCCACAACTCTTTATGCTCTACTCGTGCATATAACATCAATGCATAGACCTGGCTCTGATACCACTGTTGGGGAACGTAGTATTTCAAAAAAATTACCTACGATCAAGCAAGATCTATGTAGGAGAAGCATAGCAACGAGCAGGGAGAGTGTGTCCACGTACCCTCATAGATCGAAAGCGGAAGCGTTTAGTAACGCGGTTGATGTAGTCGAACGTCTTCGCAATCCAACCGATCCAAGTACCGAACGCACGGCACCTCCGCGATCAGTACACGTTCAGCTCGGTGATGTCCCTCAAAATCTTGGTCTAGTTGAGGCCGAGGGAGAGTTCCGTCAGCATGACGGCGTGATGACGGTGATGATGAAGTTACCGGCGCACGGCTTCGCCTAAGCACTACAACGATATGACCGAGGTGTGTAACTGTGGAGGGGGGCACCGCACACGGCTAAAAGATCAACTTGTGTGTCTTTGGGTGCCCCCTGCCCACGTATATATATGAGGGGGGAAGAGGAGGCTGGCATAGGAGTGGCGCGCCTATAGGGGGAGTCCAACTAGGATTCCCAATCCTAGTTGGAGTCCCCTTCCTTTTCCAAGAGGGGAGAGAGAGGGAGAAGGAAAGAGGGGGGCGCCGCCCCCTCCCTAGTCCAATTCGGACCAGCCCATGGGGGGCGCGTGGCCTCCCCTTGTGGTCCTTCTCTCCTTTCCACTAAGGCCCATGAAGGCCCAGTACTTCCCCCGGCGAATTCCCGTAACTCTTCGGTACTCCAAAAATACCCGAACCACTCAGAACCTTTCCGATGTCCG
Organism: Triticum aestivum; assembly: GCF_018294505.1. Classification (NCBI taxonomy): domain Eukaryota; kingdom Viridiplantae; phylum Streptophyta; class Magnoliopsida; order Poales; family Poaceae; genus Triticum; species Triticum aestivum. The sequence goes on from NC_057805.1 coordinate 48,643,408, forward strand.
AATATAGCCTTCCAATATATCGATCTTTATGTCTCGACCATTTCGACACTCCTCGTCATGTCCGTGATCTCATCCAGGACTCCGAAAAAACTTCGGTCATCAAATCACATAACTCATAATACAAATTGTCATCGAACGTTAAGCGTGCGGACCCTACTGGTTCGAGAACTATGTAGACATGACCGAGACACATCTCCGGTCAATAACCAATAGCGGAACCTGGATGCTCATATTGGCTCCTACATATTCTATGAAGATCTTTATCAGTCAAAGCGCATAACAACATACGTTGTTCCCTATGTCATCGGTATGTTACTTGCCCGAGATTCGATCGTCGGTATCATCATACCTAGTTCAATCTCATTATCGACAAGTCTCTTTACTCGTTCCGTAATGCATCATCCCGCAACTAACTCATTAGTCACATTGCTTGCAAGGCTTATAGTGATGAGCATTACTGACAGGGCCCAGAGATACCTCTGCGATACACGGAGTGACAAATCCTAATCTCGATCTATGCCAACTCAACAAACACCATCAAAGACACCTGTAGAGCATCTTTATAATCACCCAGTTACGCTGTGACGTTTGATAGCACAATAAGTGTTCCTCCGGTATTTGGGAGTTGCATAATCTCATAGTCAGAGGAACATGTATAAGTCATGAAGAAAGCGATAGCAATAAAACTTAACGATCATAATGCTATGCTAACGGATAGGTCTTGTCCATCACATCATTCTCTAATGAGGTGATCCCGTTCATCAAATGACAACACATGTCTATGGCTAGGAAACATAACCATCTTTGATAAACAAGCTAGTCAAGTAGAGGCATACTAGGGACACTTATATTTTGTCTATGTATTCACACATGTACTAAGTTTCCGGTTAATACAATTCTAGCATGAATAATAAACATTTATCATGAAATAAGGAAATAAATAATAACTTTATTATTGCCTCTAGGGCATATTTCCTTCATAAACATTTATCATGATATAAGGAAATATAAATAACATCTTTATTATTGCTTCTAGGGCATATTTCCTTCAGTCTCCCACTTGCACTAGAGTCAATAATCTAGTTCACATCGTCATGTGATTTAACACCAATAGTTCACATCTTTATGTGATTTGTTCACATCTCCATGTGGCTAATACCAAAAGGGTTTACTAGAGTCAATAATCTAGTTCACATCGGTATGTGATTAACACCCAAAGAGTACATTAACACCCAAAGAGTACTAAGGTGTGATCATGTTTTGCTTGTGAGAGAAGTTTAGTCAACGGGTCTGCCACATTCAGATCCGTATGTATTTTGCAAATTTCTATGTCTACAATGCTCTGCACGGAGCTACTCTAGCTAATTGCTCCCACTTTCAATATGTATCCAGATTGAGACTTAGAGTCATCTGGATCAGTGTCAAAGCTTGCATTGACGTAACCCTTTACGACGAACTTTTTGTCACCTCCATAACCGAGAAACATATCCTTATTCCACTAAGGATAATTTTGACCGCTGTACAGTGATCCACTCCTGGATCACTATTGTACCCTCTTGCCAAACTCATGGTGTGGTACACAATAGGTCTGGTACACAGCATAACATACTTTATAGAACCTATGACTGAGGCAAAGAGAATGACTTTTCATTCTCTTTCTATTTTCTGCCGTGGTCAGGTTTTGAGTCTTTACCCAACTTCACACCTTGCAACACAGGCAAGAACTCCTTCTTTGACTGTTCCATTTCGAACTTCAAAATCTTGTCAAGGTATGTACTCATTGAAAAAACTTATCAACGTCTTGATCTATCTCTATAGATCTTGATGCTCAATATGTAAGCAGCTTCACCGATGTCTTTCTTTGAAAAACTCCTTTCAAACACTCCTTTATGCTTTCCAGAAAATTTACATTATTTCCGGTTAACAATATGTCATTCACATATACTTATCAGAAATGTTGTAGTGCTCCCACTCACTTTCTTGTAAATACAGGCTTCACCGCAAGTCTGTATAAAACTATATGCTTTGGTCAACTCATCAAAGCGTATATTCCAACTCCGAGATGCTTGCACCAGTCCATAGATGGATCGCTGGAGCTTGCACACTTTGTTGGCACCTTTAGGATTCACCAAACCTTTTTGTTGCATCATATACAACTCGTCTTGAAGAAATCCATTAAGGAATGCAGTTTTGATATCCATTTGCCAGATCTCATAAAATGTGGCAATTGCTAACATGATTCGGACAGACTTAAGCATCGCTACGAGTGAGAAAATCTTATCGTAGTCAACACCTTGAACTTGTCGAAAACTTTTTTGTGACAATTCGAGCTTTGTAGATAGTAACACTACTATCAGCGTCCGTCTTCCTCTTGAAGATCCATTTATCTCAATGGCTCGCCGATCATTGGGCAAGTCAATCAAAGTCCATACTTTGTTCTCATACATGGATCCCATCTCAGAATTCATGGCCTCAAGCCATTTTCGCGGAATCTTGGCTCGTCATCGCTTCCTCATAGTTCATAGGTTCGTCATGGTCTAGTAACATGACTTCCAGAACAGGATTACCGTACCACTTTGGTGCAGACCGTACTCTGGTTGACCTACAAGGTTTGGTAGTAACTTGATCTGAAGTTTCATGATCATCATCATTAGCTTCCTCACTAATTGGTGTAGGAATCACTGGAACTGATTTCTGTGATGATCTACTTTCCAATTCGGGAGAAGGTACAATTACCTCATCAAGTTCTACATTCCTCCCACTCACTTCTTTCGAGAGAAACTCCTTCTCTAGAAAGGATCCATTCTTAGCAATGAATATCTTGCCTTCGGATCTGTGATAGAAGGTGTACCCAATAGTATCCTTTGGGTATCCTATGAAGACGCATTTTTCTGATTTGGGTTCGAGCTTATCAGGTTGAAGCTTTTTCACATAAGCATCGCAGTCCCAAACTTTAAGAAACGACATCTTAGGTTTCTTGCCAAACCACAGTTCATACTGTGTCATCTCAACGGATTAGATGGTGCCCTATTTAACATGAATGCAGCTGTCTCTAATGCATAACCCCAAAACGATAGTGGTAAATCGGTAAGAGACATCATAGATCGCACCATATCTAATAAAGTACGGTTACGACATACGGACACACCATTACGCTGTGGTGTTCCAGGTGGCGTGAGTTGCGAAACTATTCCACATTGTTTCAAATGAAGACCAAACTCATAACTCAAATATTCACCTCCATGATCAGATCGTAGAAACTTCATTTTCTTGTTATGATGATTTTCCACTTCACTCTGAAATTCTTTGAACTTTTGAAATGTTTCAGACTTATGTTTCATTAAGTAGATATACCCACATCTGCTCAAATCATCTGTGAAGGTCAGAATATAACGATACCCGCCGCGAGCCTCAACACTCATCGGACCGCATACATCAGTATGTATTATTTCCAATAAGTCAGTTGCTCACTCCATTGTTCTGGAGAACGGAGTCTTAGCCATCTTGCCCATGAGGCATGGTTCGCAAGAATCAAGTGATTCATAATCAAGTGATTCCAAAAGCCCATCAGCATGGAGTTTCTTCATGCGCTTTACACCAATATGACCTAAACGGCAGTGCCACAAATAACTTGCAGTATCATTATTAACCTTGCATCTTTTGGCTTCAATATTATGAATATGTGTATCACTATGATCAAGGTTCTTTATAATCACCCAGTTACGTTGTGACGTTTGGTAGCACACAAGGTGTTACTCCGGTATTCTGGAGTTGCATAATCTCATAGTAAGAGGAACATGTATAAGTCATGAAGAAAGCAATAGCAATAAAACTTAACGATCATAATGCTAAGCTAATGGATGGGTCTTGTCCATCACATCATTCTCCTAATGATGTGATCCCGCTCATTAAATGACAACACATGCCTATGGTCAGGAAACTTAACCATCTTTGATTAACGAGCTAGTCAAGTAGAGGCATACTAGAGACACTTTGTTTTGTCTATGTATTCACACATGTATCAAGTTTCTGGTTAATACAATTCTAGCATGAATAATAAACATTTATCATGATATAAGGAAATATAAATAACATCTTTATTATTGCCTCTAGGGCATATTTCTTCAGGCGGATCATTTGGCGCGCTCACATGTCAAGGAAGTGACCTTTGCCGAAGCCCCACAAGGGATAACATTTGGATAGTTGCTTCCGACACATTTTGCTAAAAGGAAAGTATGATGAATGATTCGGTGGTGCACTTTGCTCCAACATACATGAATGGTTTGATCAGCAATACATGCTCTAAACAAAAAGGAAGAAAAACATTTTAGAAAAATTCCCGCTAGTTTTACTTATTTTAATTAGAAAAGCATTCCTTAAACTTTTTAAAACGTGTTCATGCATTTATAAAATGGGTTTTCTTCTAATTAAAATTCACTCCTTAAACTTTCAAAATGTTAATGTAAGTTTAGAAAATGTGGATGCATTTTTAACAAGTCATAAATGTTTATAAAGTATAAGATAAATATTTTGAAACACACTATACATTTTTCAATGCACACTAAACTATTTTTAATACAGTATGAAACTTTTAGTACACAATGAATATTTCAAAGCACACGATGGAATTTTTATACAAATGGCAAACATTTTTTATACACAATGAACATGATTTAGAAAAAACTCTATAATTACTGTTTTATACATGAAGAACTTTTCTAGTACACGCTGACATTTTTAATACACGATGAACATATGTTTAATACATGGAAAATAGTTTTAAATACATGATCCATTTTTAATAACAATTAAAATAAAATAAGAAATATGATAAAAACAATAAAATGAAATGAAAAATATATTAAAGAATTAAAGAAATGAAAGATAGGAAAAAAGAAGACAAGGAAGAAGAAAAAACAAAAAGGAAAATGAAGCATGAAAAAAAATCTATACCTACTAATAAATGGAGAAATGTTTCTGCCCGTATGTCACACAAATTGCCCGAGTAGTTCAAAATATTACCCACTGAAGCCACCTAAAAGTGACCAAAAGGTAATTCTTATAGCAAGGGGTACCCCATCTAGGCTGGCCCACGCAGCGGCCCACAAGCGGTGGAAATATCGAGAAAAAAGGTGCACTACGGAGGAATTGTACTCTTGACCAACCGCTCACGGAGGAACATACCTAGCTAATGGAGATTGTGCTTCTTTTTGAATATTATGCCGCATGAATGTTTAAGAATTAACTGCACGGGAAGATCAGAATATTATTTGACTTATTTTCAAAACATTTCTTGAAATTCAGAATAATTCTTTTTAATTCCTAACAATTTTTGACAATCATGTTTTTTTGAAAAATGTGAAGAATTTTTCAATTGGTGAATAAATTTTAAATATGGGAAGTATTGTTGCATTTGTACACAAAATTCGAAAATGGAGAAAAAAATTAAATTCCTGAATAAAACTTTGAAAATGGTAGCATTTTATGAATTTTCGGACAAAATTTGAAAGCAGCGACATTTATTTAATTCTGCATGAAGCAGACAAATTTTTAAACATGTGAACATTTTTTTATATTCCCATACATTTTTTGAATTTCTGGACAAAAATTTGAAAACAAGAACCTTTTTTTGAAAAATGAGACGCACTGCAATAATTAATCCTTCAGAAGTCCAATAGGCCGAATTATTAATATGGTTTTACAAGAGAAAAAAGCAAGTGCGTGGGCAGTTTGCTTTTTAATAGGAAAACCAAATTCACTAATTGATCAATTTTTGGTAATATGCATTTCTTCTATACCTCGGCGTGCACCTCCCTATTGCCACCGGGTGGCACTGTTCGGAGATGCGGTCGTGCCATGCTAATGGACGTTTTGGTACACACTAATTTCTGTCCCTTACAATGTGCACAAACATATGTGTGCATGCATCAAGTATAGATGAGACAGGGTAGCACCCACCATCATTATAAGTCTACGAAATTACATGTTGATGGAGGGAGGGGCTCGCGAAAGCGATGTGCGAGTGTGATGATCAAGCTAATCGCCTTGGGGTTAATCATGTTCATTGTGAATAGATGGACAACGCAACCACCATCAGCAATGGTGTCAAAAACTTCAAAATGGATGGATCACTTGAGCCGAGTAAGAATTTATTTTTTCTATTGCAACGCACGGGCACATTTGCCAATAAAAGAAACAAAAACCTGAAAAGGAAAAATCAGACAAAAACCAAACCAGTAACCCATGCAAAACCAGCTCCTCAAGAAAACAACGACACAGAAATTGTAAAACAGTCCTACAGCGCTGATACGGCCTGGCTCAGGTGAAGTAGTGATGTAGGGCTAACACTATCATAGTGTCAAAACGTATATTTTGAGATATAGACAGTATTACATCTTGCAGTGAGCGAGATATAGTCATTGTGGGACGTTCACTGGCTGTCTCTTTTTTTTAGTACCATGGGCAAGTCAGTTCTTAGGAGATCAGTACACGGGCTTGGATCTTTCAAACTTGAGTTTAGGAGCATTTGCTAAAGCATTTTAATTTTGAAAGGTAGAAAAAATCAAACAATTTTAAAACATTTTTGTTGCGAACATGGTTGAGTGTTCTACTCATGTATGAAGTTTCAGAAGAAACGACTTCCATGTTGTTCTGGGCAAAAAAATAATCGCAGCTTCAAAAACTTTGAATAGTAACTTTTATATATATCTGATTTTTTTTTCTTTTTTGCAGAGAAGACCACGAGAGTTGTTACTTCACGAAACTTTACATGTAAGTATAACACTAGACCATGTTCATTACAACAAGTTTTTAAAATTGTTTGACCTTTTAAAATTTTAATTTAAGTGTGGTTGTGTCTTGAGTCTTACCCAGGTTTCATTGGGTATTTTTGACCAGTATACTAGCTGTATTAGGATAATACAACTCCTCTGACCGACCAGATGCGACACATTAACACATAAGATATATTTTCCTCTAGATTTTCTTTTATAGAAAGGGCCCCTCCCCCTCCCATCCCATTTTTTATAAAAACAAGGTAAAAAAATCTTCAGAAGGACGACCATTTGTATTAGGATGATTGCTCACACCGCTCGGGCTAAACCAAAGTAGTTGAGCCAGAATAGTTTTAGAAGGCCACCAACATTGCGAGCAAAAGGAAATTCAGCAATAGGAGCTATCTATTAGAGAAACCATCAACATCACCTGGAATGGGCCCTCAGATAAAAGCTCTGTTGATCAATCCTTGCGCCCTTCTTCATCTCCACGCGAACATCTGAAGTTGTCCTCTTCTTCGATCCAGTAGTAGCAAGCATTCATTTAGTAAGTTTGATTGAGTATCCGACCATAGAATCTTTCATTGGTGAAGCAACACACTTGCCTTTCCCAGAAGAATCCGGATATGTTTCCACACTGCTTCCTAAAAACATAAATCATTTCGCATAGTAGATTTATCATTATTATTTCTATCCCATAGAGCAGGTAATTCAAATACATTATCAGGGGAAACAAACTGAAAAACTTTAATAATAATCATCCACGAACGTTTTTCAACAATGCAACCAAACAGCAAGTGATCAATAGATTCTTCCTCACTACAAAACAGACAAGTTAAATCATCTAAGTGTTGTCTTTTATTCAAGTTATCTCTTGTTAGGATTTTGCTATGGACCACCAACCAAACAAAAACCAAATATCTATGAGGGATAGTGATTTTCCAAAATATGTCCTAGATAGGGGCAAAGACCCATCCCCAGTTAATTTTGCTATAAAAGGATTTAATAATATAAACCTCAGAAGCTTCAAGAGTCCAAATAGGTTCATCTTTTCCAAAATTTGTCCCAGATAGGGACATAGACCATCCCTAGTTAATTTTGTTGTAAAAGGATTTAGTAATGTAAACCTCGGAAGCTCCAAGAGTCCAAATAGTTTCATCGGTGCAGTCAACGGGTTTAAAGCTAAGAAGGATATTCAAGAGATAATTCCATTTCTCAAAAAAATGAAATATCAAGACATCTCCTAAAGGTCAGTATAAGGATCCGACCATCCCACACCTGGGCAATAGTACAATTTTGTTGCTGGCAGAGATCAAACAAGTCCTATAATTGGGTTTTCAAGGAGATATCACCAGCCGCACACATCATGCCAACAGTAAATATTTTTACCATTGCCCAGAGGCCATTTATAAAAAGGCCTAACCCCAGACATAGCCCAAATATAAACCTTTTAGAAAAAGGGGATCCAGTGTTCATTCTAGACCAAAGAATATTGGTTTAGCAGTGTGATATTTATAATCCACAAGGGATAACCAATTTTTTTCCACCACCACCACAAGAGGCTAGCAGAAACATGATTCCCTCAAATTTGGAATACCTAGCCCATAAAAGAATTTTTTTCTGGGACACAAGCCCCCATCTTGCTAGAGATATTTTCTTCTAGAATTAACGTGGTTGCTCCAAGTAAACTCAGTTATTATATATAAGACGTGATATTGTTCTAGACACAATATCTACAAGAATATGCACTAGAACATACACCAAACTAGGTTGTGATGCATATGATCATAATGCATACACAAATATGACACACTAATTGTATTAATACTTATGGACGAAAACATACAAAGGTGACAGGATAACCATCCTTAAAATGATACTCCTACATTACAATTTCCTTGAGAGAATGTATAAGGCACTATTTTTATATCCTACATTGGAGCATATATAGAGAAACCATACTGCTAGGGTACTTGGGAGCATTCCCTTCATGAATATACCTTGCTTTTCCTGCGAAACCTTTCACTTATAGACCTCAAAGACGCCTCGTGCTCCCAGTTTCTTGACAATCTTATAATCATCGAACCCTGCTTTCATGAAGAGCTCATGCCAATCATTCTCAGTACGTTGACGGCCTCTTGTGTTCACAAGCATGAGCATGCCAATCAAAAGCTGGGCCTCAAACATTACTGGCCCTAATGAAGGCCCAAGCACGATATCAATAATAATCACCTTCCCTTCCTCCTCATGTGAAGGAATGGCATCCCTACATTGAGACATGATCTTCACACAGTCCTCATCACTCTAGTGGTGCAGCGCAAGCTGCAGAATATGTGCACAACCTTTGTTAGCATCAATGAACTATCTTTTCAATTTTTGCGAGTCAATAGATATACTATTTGGTAATTGCCTAGCGTGGTTAAATATAAAGAAAGAGAGATGACCTTCCCATTGGTTTGCCATTACCTTGAGCATTACTGCCTGGGACTTTGGGACGGAGTGGAACAAGTCACCAGCAACATAGTTGACAATCCCGTCAGAAGGAGCTTTGTCGATCACCTTGGGAAGGTCCAGCACGGTGCACTTGACGTGCGGATGGGCCTTGGTGATGGCCCTTGCCATCTACCCATCGCCACCACAGCAATCTGTAAGGGACTCGAGTCCCTTGAAGAGGTCATGACACTCCTTCATGATGGTGCAGATCCCATGGTTGTCATGGGCGGCCAAACCTTCGATGACCAGCTCGTCGAGCTCCTGGTCCAGGAGTGTCGTGCTCTCATCGAAGAGCGACGCGCCATGCACATCCTTGAGCAGTGATGGCACCGGCCCCGTGATGTCCTTCCTGAACCATTCGGCTAGCCCCAGCGTGGCCTCCGTGTAGAACGGTGATGTCACGGCAAGCACGAAGGACGTTTGGCTGTGGTGCTCATTTGCCACCACACTGTCTACCAGGATGCGCGACAGCGGGTTGAGGTGGAAGATCTCCACCTCCGCCTCGGAGTCGTTGCCGGCTGCAAAGACACCCGATGTGACCAGCACACGCATTAGGCGGCCGAGGAATGGCTGCTTACTTGCGGGGAGTGACAGCGCGACTACCAGGTCCGGCAGCGAGGTGACCCCGCCAGGCAGTGGATGGCGGTCAGGATGCCGTGCTTAATGGCGCAGCAAAGCCCATGGACATGAGGTATTAGAGGTTGTGGCGCCACAGGTCATCCTGTGCCTGCAATAGCTCGGCATCCATGGGGATCTCGATGGTTCGTGCCTGACCGACCATTGCTCTCCTCTCTGTCACTCTGGCTATTGTGCGTGTAGTGTTGCTTAGTTCTCGATCCACTCTGATGTAATGTGTTGCATTTGCACGCGGGGGCTTAAATAGAATGAGGTGACGTTGGAGGGAGGGAGGGAGAGGGCAGAGGAGGCGTTGTGGGAGGTAGGGAGAGGGCGGTGGCGATGTAGGAGGGAGTGCTGGTGAGAGGAGTGGAGGAAGGGGGAGGAGGGGAGTGACGACGGGCAATGGCGGCGGCGGGAGGAGGAGCGGAGAGAGAGTGAGAGTGGGCATAGGAGTGAGGAACCGGCAGGGAGAGGATAAGATTGTGCTAGGCTTAATAGTAGCTCGGGGAATGTGTCAGCGCTACTACTAAGCCCAATAGTTGTATCGCGGGACGCTGAGGCTGTGCTACTACTTAGTGGGGCCAACCCACTACCCCCATGTATCCATAGCAGTAGCACCTGCAACTTGTAAACTGCCTTGGGATTTTCCCCGAAGAGGATAGGAGATGCAACACAGCAGAGATAAGTATTTCCCTCAATGAGAACCAAGGTTATCGAACCAATAGGAGAACCAAGCAAACTCTCGTCGTCAGCACCTGCACACATAAAAACAAATACTTGCACCCAACGTAGGCAAGAGGGTTGTCATTCCCCTTGAACTCGTTACTTGCAAGGATCAAATCTTGTATAGGTAGATGGATAAACTGCAAAATAAAATAAAAGTAAATAAATTGCAGCAAAGTATTTTTAGTTTTTATAATATGTAAAGTAGACCCCGGGGCCATAGTTTTCACTAGAGGCTTCTCTATTGAACGCTTAGCATACGGTGGGTAAACAAATTACTGTGGGGCAATTGATAGAAAAGTGCATAGTTATGACTTTATTCATGGCAATGATCACACATGTAGGCATCACGTTCGTGACAAATAGACAGACTCCTGCCTACATCTACTACTATTACTCCACCAATCGACCGCTATCCAGCATGCATCTATGGTACTAAGTTCATGACAAACAGAGTAACACTTTAAGCAAGATGACATGATGTAGACAAAGTAAACCGAATCAATATGAGTAAACCCCGTCGTTTTATCCTTAGTGGCAACAGTACAATACGTGCCTCGCTACCCCTTCTATCATGAGGTGGTTACACCGCAATATTGAACCCACCACATAGCACCTCTCCCACTGAAGATAAATCAGTCTAGTGGGCCAAACCAAACGGATAGATCGGAGAGAAATACAAAGCTATCATAATCATGCATAATAAAGTTCAGAAAAGACTCAATTACTTTCAACGAATAATCTGATCATAAACCCACAATTCATCGGATACCAACAAACACACCGCAAAAGAAGATTACATCGGATAGAACTCCAAGAAGACCGAGGAGAACATTGTATTGAAGATCAAAGAGAGAGAAGAAGCCATCTAGCTACTAGCTATGGACCTATATGTCTGTGGTAAACTACTCACGCATCATCGGAAGGCGGCAAGGATGATGTGGAAGCCCTCCGTGACCGATTTCCCCTCTGACAGAGTATAGGAAAAGGCCTTCGGGATTGTGAAAGAACAGAAGGTCGCGGCGGCGGAAAAAATGTTTCAGGCGGCTCTCTCGGGGTTCCCCAATATTTGAGAATTTATATAAGTGCAATTAGGTCAGGCAGAGCCGCGTGGGGCCCACAAGGTAATAGGGAACCCTCCCTGGGCGTGCCCTGTTGCCTTGCCATCTCCTCGTTTATCCTCTGGTCTCCTCCCGAAGCTTATAGGATCTCTTATGTCCAGAAAAAAATCGTCAAAAAGTTTCATAGCGTTTGGACTCCGTTGGTACTGATTTTCTGGATAACTAAAAACAAGCAGAAACCAGCAACTGGCACTAGGCAATAGGTTAATTTTATGTTAGTTTCCAAAAATAATACAAAATAGCATATAAATGCATATAAAGATTTCAAGATTGATAATATAATAGCATGAAACAATCAAAAATTATAGATACGTTGGAGACGTATTAACATCTAGCCTAGGACCCGCGCTGCTACTTTCTTATTAGCTGTAGCGCAGGTTTTAGACCCCAACGCTGGTGTCGTGGCCTACGGGGGGGGGGGGGGGGGGGCATTGGGGGACCACTTAGTAGTAGCGCGTGGTCACAGTGCCCGCACTACTCGCTATTGCTAAAGTTTACCCGCAACGCGGTATTTTACCCCGCACTATTACTACTTACCAGTAGTGTTGGCCCATTACCCGGCGCTGCTATTAGGTAGCTTCCTATAGGGTTTTTCCTAGTAGTGACATCTCGCAAAGGTCAGTTTAAGGACCTAGCCACCCCACACCTGGGCAACAGTGCAATTTTGTTGCTGGCAGAGATCAAACAAGTCCCAGAATTGGGTTTCCAAGGAGATATCACCATCCCACACATCATTCCAGAAATAACTATTTTTACCATTGCTCAGGGCATATTTATAGAAGGGCCTAACCCCAGACATAGCTCAAGTAAGACCTTTCCAAAAAGGGGATCCATGGTTCATTCTATACCAAAGAATATCGGGTTTAGGAGTGTGACATTTATATATTTCTCAAATTTTTGACGCTTCGTAGTGTGATATTTATAATCCACAATGGGTAACCAATTTTTGCCAGCACCAGCAAAATATCTCTTGGCCCAAGAGGCTAGCACAGTCGACATATTGAATTCCCTCAAATTTGGAATACCTAGCCCACCAGAAGATTTTTTTTCTGGGAGACAAGCCCCCAATTTGCTAGAGATATTTTCTTCTAGAGTAAACATGGTTGCTCCACATAAACTCAGTTAGTATATATACGGCGTGATATTTTTTGTAGACACATTATCTACAACAATATGCACTACAACACATGAGAAACTAGATCGTCATGCCTCCGATCATAATGCATACACAAATATGACACACTGATAACTGATAACTGATTATATTAATACTTATGGATGAAAACATACAAAGATGACAGGGTAACCATGCTTAACATGATACATGACAATTTCCTTGAGAAGATGTAAGGCACTCTTTTTATTTCCTTCACCGGAGCATATATAAATAAACCATGCTGCTAGGGTACTTCAGAGCATTCCCTTCATGGATAGACCTTGCATTTTCTGTGAAACCCTTCACTTATAGACCTCGAAGACACCTCGTGCTCCTAGTTTCTTGACAATTTTATAGTCACTGAACCCTGCCTCCATGAATAGCTCACGCCAGTCATTCTCAGTACGTTGACGACCTCTTGTGTTCACAAGCATGAGCATGTCCATCAAAAGCTGGGCCTCAAATATTACTGGTCCTAATGAAGGCCCAACCACAATATCTATAATGATCACCTTTCCTCCCTCCTCATGTGAAGGAATGGCATCCTTACATTGGGACAAGATCTTCACACAGTCCTCATCACTCCAGTGGTGCAGCACAAGCTGCAAAATATGTGCATGCATAGCCTTCGTTAGCATCAATGAATGATCTTTTTTATTTTTGCAAGTCAACATATTTACTATTTGGCAATTATCTACCGTGGTTAAATACCTTGAGCATCACAGCCTGAGACTTTGGAACGGAGTGGAACAAGTCACCAGCAACATAGTTGACGATCCCGTCAGAAGGAGCTTTGTCGATCACCTTGGGAAGGTCCAGCACGGTGCACTTGACATGCGGATGGGCCTTGGTGATGGCCCTCGCCGTCGTCCCATCGCCACCACAACAGTCAGTAAGAGACTCAAGCCCCTTGAAGAGGTCATGGCACTCCCGCATGATCGTGCCAATCCCTAGGTTGTCATGGGCGGCCAGACCTTCGGTGACCAGCTCGTCGAGCTCCTGGTCCAGGAGCGCCGTGCTCTCGTGGAAGAGCGACGCGCCATGCACGTCCTCGAACGGTGACGGCACCGGCCCCGCGATGTCTTTCCTGAACCAGTCGGCCAGCCCCAGGGCCGCCTCCGTGTAGAACGGCGACGTCGCGGCGAGCACGAAGGACGTCTGGCTGTGGTGCTCGTCCGCCACCACGCCGTCCACCAGGATGCGCGACAGCGGGTTGAGCCGGAACAGCTCCGCCTCCGCCTCGGAGTGGGAGTTGTCGCCGCCGGCTGCAAAGACGCCCGACGTGACCAGCACACGCATCAGGCGGCCGAGGAATGGCTGCTTACTTGCAGGGAGCGACAATGCAGCCATCAGATCCGGCAGCGAGGTGACACCGCCAAAGTTGTGGATGGCCGTCGGGATGCCGAGCTTGATGGCGCAGCGGAGCCCCATGGACGTGAGGTAGTAGAGGCTGTGGCGCCACAGGTCAGCCTGTGCCTGCAGCAGCTCGGCATCCGTGGGAACCTGGATGGTCGGCGCCTGACCGGCCATTGCTCTCCTCTCTATCACTCTGGCTGGCTCTTGTGTGTGTAGTAGTGTTGCTCAGTTCTCGATCCACTGATGTTATGTGTTGCATTTGCATGCTATGTGTTGCATTTGTATGCTGGGGCTTAAATAGAGCTACTACTACTACTACTCGTGTATTGAGAGTGTGCTTGGATACGTTTTAGTCTCATAACAAAAAGTAGTGGGACTAAAACTTGCTAGCCTTACCCATGCTTGGATCCAAATACTAAAGAGACTAAAATTAAGTTAATGAGCATTTATTATCCTCCAAACCCTCCGATCCAGAACTCGCCTATGTTAAAAGAGAAGAGTTAAATGAGGAGAGAGAGGACTAATCCACATTTTAGTAGGGGTACCCCTGACTAAAAAGTTTTAGTCTCAAGACTAGTTTTAGCCCCTCTTTAGTCAGAGGTGCTTGGAATTTTAGCCTCTTAAAAAGACTATTTTTAATCAGACTAAAATAAGTTTCTTAAATCCAAGCATCCTCTGAAAAGCTATAATTAATTAACTTCGCGTTCCACGGCTATACTACTTAATTAACCTCGCATGGAGCGCGAGTTGGTTGGTCTCCGGATCGGAAATAAACGAGTACTATCAGTGAAGAGAGATTGTGTGTACGTACTATCTCCACGTCTACCGCTGATTCTGCACCCTGTACGTCTAGCACATGAACCAAGTGGCATGGACGAATCAACCTGTTGTTAGATAGTTTGAGGGACAGTGGTATCCCAACCCACTAAGGTTCAAGTCCTAATGCTCGCATTATTTTTGATTTACTTCTGGATTTTCGGTGATGCGCTTTCAGTGGGAGGAGACGTTCTTGTAGATGTCTACGGTGACTTCGTAAATCTCAAGATGATACGCCGACTCAATTTTAAGGATAGGGTATGCGTGTGTGCGTTCATAGGGATGAGTATATACGCGTATGTATAAACGCTTGCATCTGTATTATGTTAAAAAACAAATGGCATGGTGCCGTGATGAACTTGGCGTAACAAACATAGTTGACATTGATGCAAATCAACAACTCTTGATCTTCGACAAGGCCCTGACGCACGCATGTGGCTAGCTACTGGCTATTCCCTGATCTTGCCAGGAGGCGAGATCACAGGTTTGCACACGTATAATTTTCTTTCTCAAATCCGAAGGCAGAAGATTTGCCTAGGTGATTAAATAAGAAGAGGACAAATGCCCAATTAATTAATCGAAAATGAGACGAAAATCAATACAGACAGACCACATGTAGGTTACTCACAAGGCCGATAAAAACTTAGATTTTCCAAAAATGTTAGGTTTTCTTCGTTTTTGCATTAGAGATGCACACGGCCATTTTATTAAGTTTCAAATGCCATGCATCAACAAAACTATATATAAAAGGAAAAACAACAAGTACAAAGCTTGAAACAACTGGATACTAACATGGTAAAACAGAATGACTCAATCGCATATCCTCTCATATTTTCATAAATTAATGGCTCTATACTAAACTTAACAAAAATAAAAAAGGTCCTTCTCAGGGACCGGGCGTCCAATAGTAACAAGAGTACACTCCCATTGTCACGATCTGTGGTACGGCGTACTTCTTCCTTGTGATTGCAACTCAGCATCGCTTATGCATTAATTTTTCACTCAACCTCATCTGCTCCCCACCTCCCGTCTCATGGAGCCTTGTCTGGCCGAAGCTTCCTAAAGCCTCAAGCCTCTCGACATCTCCATGTCGTTTCGGCTCTATCTGTGCAAAGTGCACCGCAGTTTAATTAAGGTATTTTTATGTTTATAAAGAGGCAATATATTTTATAAACTAATAAGTTATCAAATCATGTTTCAATTTATGTTTTTGAGATGCCTATTTATGCAAATTTGAGTTTTCGAGGAGTTAAGAATTCGGGGAAAAGGTCTGCGTGCAAAAAACTGTGGAAATACAACTGGTCTCTAGGGAGCATATGCTCCAGCGCGTCAAAAATGTATTTTACAAATATTTAAAATCATAGATGTGTTCACTGTCACCCCAAAATGCTACCTGCAAATTTTAAGCATTTTGACTTGTACAAAAAAAGTAAAAAGCCAAATGTTACACTTACTTTTATTTTTTTCATTGACGAAGCATCGCTATCCTGTTTCGCATGAAAAGTGTCAAGCACGCTTGCTACACTAACATTAACATTTAAATAAATCAGATATTTTAACAAAAAAATTGAGGAGGGGGGGGGGGGGGGGGGGGGGGGTGTTTAAGAGAAGAGGTAGAGATGCTCTAAGGAAAAGCAGCGAGTACACTCAATCACAAAACAAGGATACTAACATGGTAAAATAGGAATGTCTCAATCACATATCCTCCTATATTTTTATAATTTAATGGCTCTATACTAAACTTAACAAAAATAAATAAATAAAGTTCTTATCAGGGACCAGGCGTCCGATCGTAACAGGAGTACACTCCCACTATCATGATCTATCGTACGACGTACTTCTCCCTTATGATTGCAACTCAACACCGCCTATGCATTAATTTTTTTACTCAACCTTATCTGCCCCCCACCGCTCGTCTCATCCAGAAACAAGAACCTAGGGGAAAACAGAGCTCTCACAACGATTAGAGCATTCTGGCCGTTAGATCGGTTTGCTTGATGCGTTTCCGGCCATCCGATCAAGCTCCCGGATGACATGCGTCGTCGGATCGAGGCCTCGCTCCTCTAGCAATGAATAGTTACTACTCCCACGCGCTAGCCATCACTCCGCGGTTTCCGGCCGGGTCTCGCTGACGTGTGGGGTAACACGCTGGTGGGCCCGCGTGTCATTTGCTGTGGCTAGGCCACGTCCCGTGCGGCCCGTCGGCGCTCTCCAGAGGCAAAAGATCTCATGCCACCGCCAAAATTCCCGTCCCCCGCCGAGGGCATTTTTGTTTTTTCATGTGCGCCCATCTGCGTGGCGGCCGTTGGCTCGGGGCTGGACGATGTGGGGTTGGGTGGACATGGGTCAGACCGCATAGAAGGAGTGCAAGAGCCTGGTGCTCCTCTACGCCGCTGCCGCCCCCGCTGCCCCCACCGCCTGTCTGATTAAGCCGACGAGCTCGCTGAGCACCAGGCCCTCCTACCCCCCGCTCCTTCAACCGAGTGATGAGATCAGTAAGCACCAGGCTCTTGCACTCCTTCTACCGATAGTTGAGGAGGAGCAGGAGGAGCTGCGGTGGCTGAGGTCGAGGACGCCGCTCCAGCTGCGGTGGCTGAGGTCGTCGCTCAGCGGGAGGAGCATGAGGCGTTTCACCTCTTATGCGCCGTGCTCAACTCTGGTTCGTAATGGAGGCCTCCGGCAAGTAGGCATCGGCTCTTGGAGCCTCTTCATCGTCAGGGAGGATGCCACCCAACAGCTCAATCCTCGAGGTACGTCCTGGCGGCTTCGACACGCCTCTCTCATGTGCCTTCTCCTTCCCCGTTTCTCTTCGACACTGCTGAACCCAACCTTGGCTGCTGAAAGAAATATGCCCTAGAGGCAATAATAAAGTTGTTATTTATATTTCCTTATATCATGATAAATGTTTATTATTCATGCTAGAATTGTATTAACCGAAAACTTAGTACATGTGTGAATACATAGACAAACAGAGTGTCACCAGTATGCCTCTACTTGACTAGCTCGTTGACCAAAGATGGTTAAGTTTCCTAGCCATGGACAAGAGTTGTCATTGATGAATGGGATCACATCATTAGAGAATGATGTGATTGACTTTACCCATCCGTTAGCTTAGCACTATGATCGTTTAGTTTATTGCTATTGCTTTCTTCATAACTTATAGATGTTCCTATGACTATGAGATTATGCAACTCCCGAATACTGGAGGAACACTTAGTGTGCTATCAAACGTCACAACATAACTGGGTGATTATAAAGATGCTCTACAGGTGTCTCCGATGGTGTTTGTTGAGTTGGCATAAATCAAGATTAGGATTTGTCACTCCGATTGTCGGAGAGGTATCTCTGGGCCCTCTCGGTAATGCACATCACTGTAAGCCTTGCAAGCAATGTGACTAATGAGTTCGTTATGGGATGATGCATTAGGGAACGTGTAAAGAGACTTGCCGGTAACGAGATTGAACTAGGTATTGAGATACCGACGATCGAATCCCGGGCAAGTAACATATCGATGACAAAGGGAACAACGTATGTTTGTTGGCGTTCTCGGAACGGGGGTCCCCAGACTTTCCTGCCTGCGGCCCACGGCGTGGCTAAGCTAGCGGGCCGTATGGCCCATCTTCATCAACAAGGCATCCAAGACCCTCGCGAGGGGCCAAGCCTCGCAAGGCGGACGATGCAAGACCTCCTCAGGAGCGGCCCCTCTAGGCGGGCTCACGAGGAGCAGAGATATCAAGGCGGGGCAAACCTCGCGAGGCTCAAGTGACGTGAGCCATGACGATCGAGACCAGGCGGGCGCCAGCACGTGCAGCGTCCTTGTTTCCTCTTTGGTTCTAAGGAGGCAAGCGCAGGCGAGGAGTACCGAAGCATCAGGCAAAGGTTGCCATATCGGTGCAACGAGATCCAAGACCAGAAGGACGGCAAGACGGAGGTCATCGTGGAGCCCAAGACGGCGTCACCACCAGAGCCTTTTGCAGGCGAAGACCGCTTTTGTCAGGATAGCTTGTACTATCTGTCCCCTTTCAAATTCGCCCGCCGTTGTTGGCTCCCTTCCCGCTCAATATTTGGGGAGAGGACTAGGGCCTATATAAGTAGAGCTAGCCACCACAGTAGGGGGACGGATCAAGTTCTCGCCCACAAGTCCACAGAGCACAAGAGCACCTCAACCTCAGGAGGCTGTTCTTCCCTTTGTACTGTTCTTCATCAGCCCAAGAGGCAATCCACCACCACACACTGGAGTAGGGTATTACACCACAATGGTGGCCTGAACCAGTATAAATCCCGTGTCTTTCTGTGTTGCAAGTCCGTCGAGTTCGTCTGCGAGATCTTAGTCAGCTAGGGCGTAGATCGGTAGGAGGGAAAGAACTTTGCACGCACCCCAGAGTTCGAACCTTAAGGGTTTTGTCAGAACCCCACATCCGACATTTGGCGCGCCAGGTAGGGTTGCGCCGTAGCTTCCCTTCCGTCGATTCGTCGCCCCGTTGCTCCGTCGTCTCCATGGCGGACGCTCGCCGTGCTCGAGCTGAGCGTCGGGCTGCCCTCACCGCCCGCATTGCTCAGACGGCTCCCGTCGGCGGGCCACCTCGTCGTTCTCTGTCTCCTGCCGCCAACACCGCTACCGGCCGGGCGGGGAACGAGCTTCAAGCGTCCTCGCTGCACCCATCGGTGCGGTAGGACGGCCGCACCGCCACTCCATCGCTGACCCCAGCCGGTTCCTCGTCCCATGCACATCGCGCTCCCATGGACGTGCAGGCCGCGCTCCTCATGGCGAACGAGCTCCTGCGCCGCCCGGTCGATGACCTCTACGAAGACTGGCTCGACCGCGTCGCCGAACTCGTCCGCGCCGCAGGGGGCTCCCCGGCGCCGTCCCACTCTCTGCTTCGCCCTCCGCCAGCCACGGGCGACGTGGCTCATGGAGCGCCTCCACCACCTCTGCCCCAAGACGGTGCCTTGGCACCAAGGTGCGCGGCCCCACGGCGTGATCCACCACGCCCGGTGCCCGCACACAAAGAGAAAAGCTGCCAAGAAATTCCTCGGCCGCGGGAAGCCGCGTCTGCGCTCCCCGCACCACCTCGCCAAGACCGCGCGCTACCTGCGGCAGCGGCACGCGGGCCTCACCAAGACCAAGCTCCACCTCCGAGGCGGGCCCCGGCAACCACGACCGGCTGCCGCGCCTTCACCCCCGAGCTGCGTAGCGTCGCCTGGCCAGGCAAGTTCAAGCCAGATCTGCCTCCCCGCTATGACGGCACCTCCGACCCCGCGGAGTTCCTGCAGCTCTACGAGCTGAGCATCGAAGCGGCCAACGGCGACGAGAAGGTCATGGCGAACTATTTTCCCATGGCTCTCAAGGATGGTACCCGCTCCTGGCTCCTGAACCTGCAGCATGGCTCGATCTCCTCATTGGATGAGATGCGCGACCGCTTCGTCACCAACTTCCAGGGCACCCGCGACCGCCCGCCGGCCGTGGGTGACCTGCGCCGCATCAAGCAACAACCGGGGGAGACCCTCCAGAAGTACATCCAGTGTTTCAACAACACTCGCCTCAAGATCCCCAAGGTCACGGACTAGGCCATCATCTCCGCGTTCTCTGACGGCGTGCGCGACGTCAAGATGAAGGAGGAGCTCGCTATCCACGAGGAACTGTGCACATCTCAGGAGCTGTTCAACCTGGCAACCAAGTGCGCAAGAGCTGAGGAGGGGCGCCTTTCCCTCCTCGAGCTGCCAGCTGCGGGTGCAGAGGAGAAGAAGGCCAAGGCCAAGGACGTGAAGCGCAAGGAGGCAGCTGTGCTCGCAGCGGAGCCGGACACCAAGCGGGGCAGAGACCATCCCGAGTCGTCCAAGGGCAGCCGATCGTTCTGCGCCTTCCACAATCTGAACACCCACAACACCAGTGACTGTCAAGAGCTCAGAGCCATTCGCGAAGGACGTTTTGGTCGACGCCCCGAGCGCAGCGCCCGGGGCTACGGCCGTGGAGGAGGACGTGGAGGCGGACGCTGGGACGACCGTGGCCCGCGCTGGAGTGGCGCGACAGACCTCGTGAGGAGCGCTGGCAAGACCATCCTCGCGAGGGCGCCTGGAGGGACTAGCCTCGTGAGGATCGCCCTTAGGGCAACGCCGGTCTTCCCCCGCTGCCGCCACCACGAAGAAGGAACGACGATCACCATCAGGACGAGGGGGCTAGGGGCTTCCAGGAGCCGCGTGCTATCGCCTGCATCTTGGGCGGAGCTCAGGCCCCAGCCTTGTAGCGCATCTTCAAACAGTTCGCTCGTGAAGTGAACGTGGTGCTCCCCAAGCTCGAGGCCACGCGCCCACTCACACTACAAAAAAAATACACATCCGTGGCATTTTGGGCCGAACGAATTTTTTTTCTGTCATACATATGACACTTCTATGATGATAATTGTGACAAAAACCGGTATCATCATAGATGTGGTGGGCTCCTACTTCTATGACAAAAAATCATGACAGAAAATGGGCTTTTCGTCCTGGGCGGGCCGGAGACGCAGCTGCATGACATTCTTTGGGCCGTCCATGACGGAAAAAACCGTGGTAGAAGCGAGGGGGAGGAAAATTTCAAGGAATTCCCGGTTACGGTGGGAGGTCGGGGGCCGAGCGATGCGCGTTTCTCTTGTACACGTACGCGCGTGTGTGTGAGGCGTTGGCTCTAACTGAACCCGAGCAAGGCGTTGGGCTCTAACTGAACCCGAGCGATTGCACTGCAGGCTACACGTTACTGAACCCGAGCGATCGATCGATGGCTGTTAACTGAACCCGATTGAGCGATTCCTTCGCTACTGCTGCTAACTGTAGCCGATCGATTGGATGAACAGTGAGTGTTGCGGGGGGGGGGGGGTTGGATGAACAGTGAGCGGTGGCGTTGCCTCTGGATGAATAGGACCCCGTGGTGTGGAGGGCTGGATGAACAGTAGACGGTGGAGGGGTGCCCGTGGAGGGGTGGTTGAACAGGACCCCGTGGTGTGGAGGGCTGGATGAACAATAGACAGTGGAGGGGTGCCCGTGGAGGGGTGGTTGAACAGTAGCCGGTGGAGTAGCGCGCGGTGGAGGCTGGATGAACAGGAGCCCGTGGAGGCTGGAGGAGGTCGACGGTGGAGATGAACAATATCCCGTGGAGTCCCGTTTTGCGGTACGCCACACCCCTCGCGATGAATAGGACCCCCGTTTCGACCGTAGGAGGTCCGTTTCGTCCGTTTTGCGGTATGCCACACCCCTCCCGATCAACAGGACCCCCGTTTCGACCGTAGGAGGTCCGTTTCGTCCGTTTTGCGGTACGCCACACCCCTCGCGATCAACAGGACCCCCGTTTCGACAGTAGGAGGTCCGTTTCCTCCGTTTTGCGGTACGCCACACCCCTCCCGATCAACAGGACCCCCTGTTTCGACCGTAGGAGGCCCGTTTCCTCCGTTTTATGGTACGCCACACCCCTCCCGATCAACAGGACCCCGTTCCGAACGTAGGAGGTCCGTTTCCTCCGTTTTGCGGTACGCCAGGTCTCGTTTCCATCGCCTGTTCCGTCCAAGCCCTCCCGATGAACACGACCACGCATTCCGTTCCGACCCAGCCGGTTGGCTCCCACGCGTTCCGTTGCCTCCCGATGAACACGACGCATTCCGTTGCCTCCCCATGAACACGACGCATTCCGTTGCCTCCCCATGAACACGACGCATTCCATTGCCTCCCCATGAACACGACGACGACGCTGTTTCTCCATTCCGACCCAGCCATCTACACGAGCCCTGGCCGTACGTATGCACAAGTAGGCGTTCGAGACCCCGCCCGTATGTACACATACGTGGCCGTATTTTCTTTCTTGCACCCTGGCCGCTGTACGTACGTGTACATGCTACGTGAGCGCCTCTACTACGACACGTACGCGCCTCTACTACGACACGTGCGCGCCTCTACATCCACCAGTATATATGTACGTACACGTTCGCGACCAGAATGACAACGCTACGTACGCTTCGACCAGGTGGGTCCCAACTGTCAGGCACTTCCTTGCGTGCGAAGATGTAGCTGGTGGGTCCCAGCAGTCAGGGGGTGAATCTTTTTTTGCCCGGACGCACTTCCTTGCGTGCGAAGATGTAGCTGGTGGGTCCCAGCAGTCAGGGGGGCGAATCGTTTTTTTTGCCCGGACACACTTCCTTGCGTGCGAAGATGTAGCTGGTGGGTCCCAGCAGTCAAGGGGAAACATTTTTTTCGTGAAATACGGTGGCCCGTCCGGTGGGTCCCCGTTGTCAGGTGGAGGAATCATTATTTTGCGCGTAATAAGGAGGCACTTACTTGCTGCGGCCGTGGACCCAGCTGTCAGCCTCTCCACGTACAGTCCACGTCCGATGGAAGTCGTTCCTTGACCACGTTGACCACGCCGCGCCGAGAGCACCACGGCGGTGGACGATGGTGAGGACTAGGAAGGGGACAACTCGGAGCCGGGGAAGACGCAGCAGTGGATGCCCACGTGAAGAGGAGTACAAGGGTTCACTGGTTCGGCTGCGGTGTGAGGCTGCTGTCGCCGCAGAATAACAGGGGGTGTGGGTGAGTAGAGGGATGGCCTGGCCAGCGGTGGGAGTAGTAGGGAGCGGTGAGGCCTCCACGGCATCACAGCCGGCCACGGGAGGCAGGAGCACGCGGCACGACCGGCGCTGGTTTGGGCGGCTGGAGCAAGAAGACCAGAGGTTGAAGAAGCACTACGGCCGTCGGATGAACATTGTACGGTAACAGGAGCTAGAATCGTTCATATTGACTAAGTTGACAAAGCCCTCTGTCCCCGTCAACTTGGTAGGCCCACAAGTCAGCCTCCCACTATGCTGGGTTCCAGCTGGTGTCACGACCGGTTTTTCAATAAAATATTTATTGAGAGACCGATCCCTTTTACGGACCAGTAAAGAAGAATTCCTTCTCACTGATAGACAATATCTTGGTCACAGAAGAAAAATACCAGGAGTAATGAATATAATACAAGGTTGAGCGGGGACTGCCCAACAATTTATTACATGAGTGCCGATAAAACATAACAGCGGACAGGGTGGCATAGCTACTAACTCACGATAACAACGGTGGTGGAAATATCACCGCGAAGTGGGTGATATGACTCCTGAAAACTACAGCTCTTCGAGCGTCGGAGTGAGGCTCGAGGAGACTTATTGCGGGTGGCGGAAGCGTATATAATACAAGTGACCAATATCCGGGATCGCACAGGACTGACTGGGACTCCTCTAGGCGTCGGACGCGCTATCAAACTCTTCATCCAAGAGATCGCCTTCGTCAACATCTGGCCAAATCAACAAGCCAGGTGAGTACTATGAAAGTACTCGCAAGACAGTTTGGACATAAGATATAACAAATGTAAACATGAAGCATATGAACAGATTAACAAGTGCGTTCAGACATAGAGATAATAATACATGAAAACAAATAGCAGAGAAGTCGGGCGGTAGTCCTCCCGAAATCCCAAAATAAATACTGGGTGCCAAAGGAGGGTCTGAATGACTCCTCGAGAGAAAACTGCAAGAATAGTAATACTGGTGCCAAGCGAGGGTCTGAATGACTCCTCGAGAGGAAACTGCAAGAATAGTAATACTGGTGCCAAACGAGGGTCTGAATGACTCCTCGAGAGGAAACTGCAAGAATAATAATGCCGCAGTCGGGCGTCAGGGCGACACCGCATAAAGGGCTTATAACAGAAAATAAAGGCAGTGCGTGCCACAGTCGGACATCTGAGCGACATCACATAAAGGGCTTATATTGAAAGTAAGAGACAAACATGCCACAGTCGGACGTCTGAGCGACGTCACATAAAGGGCTTATATTCAAAACTCAGTAGTTCATGAATTACAAATCATATCAAGAGAACAAGCAGACATGAGGTAAACAACAGGGTTAGTCCATCCACAGGAATAGCGTTCAGCCAAGTCTACTACTCAAGCTTGCTTACCGGAACGAAGGATATACCACGAGATTATGACATAGACATGGATACACTGATCACGATACTTGACTATGGATACGTTGACTCGGAAGGATTTGACTCTGCAGAGTTTGTACTTTAACCACAGCCAACGGATTTCAGTAGTCACGGGGACTAGTTCCGTTTACGGTGTTTTGGAAGAAACACGTCTAACCAGTACACACCCATTCAACATTTCCGAAGCCAGGAATCACCCTCGGTAACGTTCAAGAAAAACCTTGAGACGGGGAGGCTACAACCTCGCGTAGCATGGGATCAAATTTCTATACACGCGCTCTAAGGGGTGCCCCCCTCTCGGTCCCAACCGGAAACACCCATGCCCCCTGACCGGATGACTGGCTTTAATCCAGGGCCATGGAACCATCATCCCGGCCCCTCTGTTTGGTGTGTACATAGAAAGAGGTTACCAACTTACTAAACTGCATTCCGGCAGAAAACCAGTGGTAGCACGGAAGGGGAAAGAACGATAACATGACTCCGTTCACGTTAACGTCGGAATTTGTCGGATGACACAAGGCTGGCATGCTACAACAGTACCACCTTGCTGCCCCCCATGTCACCACATGGTTAGGCCATCTCTCACCAGAGATCATCGCAACTTTGGAACACGCGGGTAGTTGCCTCACAAGCAACGAGGTAGTCACCGACACTCATATGCCACACACAACTTCTCACGCAAACATGCAAAAACACCTATCATATCAAAGGTTCAAACATGCTTGCCTGGTTCGGAGAAGTCGGAGTCTAGCTCGGCGAAGTTCGCGGCTCCGTCACCTCTTCCAGAACCTACGGCATAACGAAAACGGGCACTAACGTGAAAACCAACGCGTGCATAAAAACTTCTCCAAATTTTTTCCAAATAAATACTATAAAAAACTAGACAAAAATACAAGACTGACAAAACAAGAATCACTCAAAAATCACTTTTTATTAAAAAGTTATAAAGGTTTCTGTCCAGGGACTCATCTGTAATGAAACAGAGAAGTTTCAGGGGCTTAACTGAGAAAACAGAAAACACTTCGGAAAGAAATGCGCCAGCTCAAAAGGGAAAACGTATTTGCCCGAAGGAGCCAACAGAAAACGTTTTGAGGGAGAGGAGAATAGAGGCTGACAGGGGGGGTCCACATGTCAGGTTTAAAAAGCTCGCCGGCGCCCGAAGACTGCGGTGGTCGCCGGCGTCGAACCACGGCGAGACAGGGAGATCGGACTGTACCAAGAGCTTCAGTGTGTCCTTCCGCGTCGGTGGGTGGTGGTCTCGACCGACGGAGAGCACCACGTCGACGGCGACACTTTCTCCGGCGGACGGCGGCTCGGGTGATGGTGGAGAACTCCGGTGGGTGCTGCAAACTCCGAATTGAAGCGCGGGCCAGAAGGAGGGATGCACTAGAGAGCTACTGGCAAGAGATGGGAGGCAGGGGAGCACGCACGGGAGCGAATCGAGCTGGATCCCATGGTGGGTCGCGGCGGCCGGAGTCGGGGAAGAAAGCTCCCTCGGGGCTCTTCCAGTGGCTTGGCGCGGTCTAGGTGGAGTGCAGAGGTGGTGTGGGTTCGAGTTGAAGCTCGGGGCCTCTATTTATAGGCGGATCGAGGGGGTGGCCGTGAACGGGGTTGCTCCGGCGAGCGATTACGGCGAGGCAGTGGTTGAGCAGGGGGTTTGAGTGGCCAGGCAGCATCAGTGAGGTGTACTGGTGCCGTTTTCCCGCTAATCCTGGTCGGTCTTGGCGTAATGGCGCTGGTCCACGGTGGGGTGGCTGCACGGGCACGACGGCGGCAGAGAGCGCGCTCCGCGCCCAGCGGTTCACGACGAGAGTGGCAGCGCGTTCTGGGGAGTGGAAGACCACGCGGCGGTCTCCGGTGGCTTGGGTGGCGCTAGGTGGCGCCGTCTGCGCCGCGCCTCTCTCTGGCGGCCGCAAAGCCGCCGCTGGCGTCGGTCACGGGGCGGCGCACCTCCTCCAGCTCGTCGCCGACGTCCGCAAGCGTCCAGGCGCTCGTGCGGTGCAGGGACAAGGGGGAGGGGACGGGGAGCAAGGTGCCAACGCGGTTACTGGCGAGATCGAGGAGATGTTCTGAAGAAAACGACAGCAGCTTCTGAACTGCACTCTGAATTTACTGAACTTGACATTGACAATGCCCTACAGGTGTCCGACAGAATGATATGGCATGATTTTTTTTCTGGAGCTGGGACTTGGTGAGGTGACCTCTCAATGCACCCAGAGGCTGCCTGATTTTTCTCAGAATTTATGGAGAAGGATTTGAATGAATTTCATCAAATTTGACAAATCTGGCCCAAACTTGCAGCAAGTATAGTTTGAAAAATTTGAACTGAAGACCAGTGGATCTTCATGGATCTAGGTTGAGGGTTCAAAGGACTAGGAAGGGAAATTGGTTTGGGGGCAAAAATCAAAGCAGAAATGGTAGCTCCTTTGTAAATCTCCAAGGGCTAGAATAGAAGACAGAAATTGTTTTGATAAGATTTAAATGGAAAAATAATCATATGGAGAGGTTCAACTTGCTGGATTTGATGCAAATCATGATCCAAAGATGAGGGAAGGTTTAGGAGAGTGGATTTGCACTAAGGCCATGGCAAGAGAGAATTGTTGAAAGTGGTAAAGGATTATTCCAAAAGCTATAGAGTATTTTCAAAGAAATTTTCAAAGGCATTTTTCCAAGAGAAAAACATTTTGGTTTGAGTCCAAATAAAAGAGGAAAACCTCCAAGACCAGAAATCAAGTTTTGAGTGAATCCAAAATGAAGCACTAGTCATAAAAGAAAATATTTTGAGAGGGAGAGTTCTTTTAGAAAGAAAATTCAAATCACCTCCCTCAAAACAAGGAAAAGTTTTGAAAAAGCCAAATAAAATTTTGGGTGTCACAACACCTACCCCCTTAGGAAAAATCTCGTCCTCGAGATTTCAGCTGATCCTCAAATAGATATGGATATTCTGCCTGAAGGAAATCTTCCCTTTCCCATGTAGCTTCATCCTCAGTGTGGTTGCTCCACTGAACCCTGAAAAATCTTGTTGTTTTCTGACGGGTCCTCCTTTCAGACTCTTCCAAAATCTTTACTGGCCTCTCTCTGTAGGTGAGGTCTGGTTGCACATCAATGCTTTCATGAGGTACATGCTTCTCCGGGTTACTTACACATTTTCTCAGTTGAGAGACGTGGAACACGTCATGGACGTCTGACAGCTCCTTGGGTAGGTCTAGTTTGTAGGCTACTGTGCCTCTTCGTGCGACTATACGGAATGGTCCAATAAATCTCGGGGCTAGCTTCCCCTTAATTTTGAACCGTTGCAGGCCCCTCATAGGAGACACTCGTAGGTATACGGAATCACCGGGTTCAAAGCTGACCTTCACGATGTTTTTGATCGTAGTAGCTCTTTTGTCGGCTCTGCGCTGTCTTGAGTCTGTCCCTGATCTGCTTAACTTTCTCCACGGCCTCTTTAAGCATGTCTGGGCCAAAGATACGACTGTCACCTGTTTCTGACCAATTCAGTGGGGTACGACCCCTCCGCCCATACAATGCTTCAAAGGGTGCCATTTGCAAGCTGGCTTGGTAACTGTAGTTGTAAGCAAACTCGGCATACGACAAACTCTCTTCCCAACTGGATCCATAGGTGAGCACACAGGCCCTCAGCATATCCTCTAGGATTTGGTTTACACGTTCCGTTTGTCCATCAGTCTGAGGGTGGTACGCTGTACTGAAAGCTAGTTGCGTGCCCAGAGCTTGTTGTAGGTGATCCCAAAATTTGGAGACAAATTGGGTGCCTCGGTCGGATATTATAGTCTTTGGGACTCCATGCAAGCAAACTATACGAGAGAGATAAAGTTTTGCTAGTCTTTGGGTGGAGTAGGTAGTCTTCACGGGAATGAAATGAGCAACCTTGGTTAGTCGGTCTGTGATGACCCATATGGCGTCATTTCCGCGTTGTGATCGGGGTAGTCCGACGATGAAGTCCATTCCTATTTCGTCCCATTTCCACTCCGGTATCCTGTTTGGCTGGAGTAGCCCTGCTGGCTTTTGATGCTCGGCCTTGATGCGCTGACATGAATCGCAACAAGCAATAAATGCGGCTATATCCCTTTTCATACCGTGCCACCAAAATCTTTCCTGAATGTCTTTGTACATTTTGGTTCCTCCAGGATGGATCGAGTATGGAGCGGTGTGGCTTTCGGTTAGGATTTGTTGCTTGAGTTCCTCAATGTTAGGTACGCAAAGTCTGTCTCCGTACCATAATATTCCTTCACTGTCTGTGACGAACTCTGAAGCCTTACCAAGGTTCATTTTCTTCTTTATACCTTCGATGCTGGGATGTCCCTGTTGAGCCTTCTTAATTTGTTCCACTAGGGTGGGTTGTATCTCCAGATTTGATACGGTGCCCTCAGAGACTAACACCATGTTGAGCCTAGCGAACTCTTGCTGAAACTCAGGCCTCAAGTTTTGCGGACCGTCGTTGTCCGGGCTGGGGTTTCGACTAAGGGCATCAGCCACTACATTTGCTTTCCCTGGATGGTAGTGAATGCCGACATCATAGTCCTTGACCAATTCCAACCAGCGTCGTTGGCGTAAATTTAGCTCTGGCTGTGTGAAAATATATTTGAGGCTCTTATGGTCCGTATATATTTCACAGCGATTTCCCAACAGAAAGTGCCTCCACTCCTTGAGTGCATGTATGACTGCTGCTAGCTCCAAGTCATGTGTTGGGTAATTTTCCTCATGTTTTCGCAGCTGCCTGGAGGCATACGCGACAACTTTGCCATCCTGCATTAGTACACATCCAAGGCCTTTTCGGGATGCGTCACAATATACTTCAAAACTCTTGTGTATGTCTGGCACGGTTAATACCGGTGCGGTTGTTAGCTTCTTCTTAAGTTCTTGGAAGCTTTTCTCGCATGCTTCTGTCCATACAAATTTCTTGTCTTTCTTGAGCAACTGTGTTATTGGTTTTGCCACAGTGGAGAATCCTTCAATAAATCTTCTGTAATATCCGGCCATTCCCAGGAAACTCCGCACATCTGTAACGTTGGCGGGTGGCTTCCAGTCAAGTATGGCCTTGACTTTTTCTGGGTCTACGGCCACGCCTTCTTGGTTCAATATATGGCCTAGGAAACCAACCTGCCTTAGCCAAAACTCACACTTGCTAAATTTGGCGTACAACTGATGTTTCCTTAATTCTCCCAAAACAATTCTGAGATGCTCAGCATGCTCTTCCGCTGTCCTTGAGTAAACCAGAATATCGTCAATGAACACCACAACAAATTTGTCCATGAATTTCATGAACACTTTGTTCATGAGGTGGACGAAATATGCGGGGGCGTTTGTTAGACCAAAAGGCATCACTGTGAATTCATATAATCCTTATCTGGAGGTGAATGCTGTTTTAGGGATACCTTCTGTCCGTACTTTCAGTTGATGATATCCCGATCTCAAATCAATTTTTGAGAACACCTTGGCTTGTGCGAGCTGGTCAAACAAATCATTTATCCGTGGCATCGGATATTTGTTTTTGATGGTGACCATGTTGAGGGCTCGATAGTCTATACACAGTCTCAGTGTCCCATCCTTTTTCTTGGTGAATAAAACTGGCGAACCCCATGGCGAGGAGCTGGCTCGAATAAATCCTTTGTCCAATAATTCCTTTATCTGCTTCTTCAACTCCACCAGTTCGGAGGGTGCCATTCTATAAGGTTTGTTATAGATGGGAGCGGTGCCAGGTGCTAGTTCGATGCTGAATTCTATCTCTCGGTCTGGTGGCATGCCTGGTAGTTCTTCAGGAAATACGTCAGGAAACTCGCATACCACTGGAACTTTTCTCAGTTCTGAAATGTCCACTCTGTTCAGTTTTGGTTGCCGTGACCGTGGCCTTTCTTGAGCTGTAACCTTTATTGTCTTGCCATGATGGTGAGTGAGAATCACGGTCCGATTGAAACAGTCAATGAATCCTTTGTTGGTGGTTAACCAGTCCATCCCTAAAATGACGTCCAGTCCTTTATTTTCCAACACAACAAGATTTGCTTGGAACTGTAGTCCTTCGAACTCAATGATTACTCCTTGGCAGTAACTCTGAGCGATTTGCTTATTTCCGGGGGACTTGATGATCATAGATTTTTCCAAGGGAAGTATCGGAAAACCATGTTGCAAAACAAAACTCTTCGAAACAAACGAATGGGAAGTTCCAAAATCAAACAAAACCATGGCAGGTACTGTGTTGACAGGGAACGTACCGAGCACGATGTCTGGGGCATTCTACGCTTCTTCCCTGGTCACATGGTTCAGGTGACCCTTCTTGTGGTTGTTGTTGGGATTGAAATTGTTGCGCTTGGGGGCTGGATTATTCCCACCATTGTTCGGCTTGGGGGCCGAGTTCCTCGGCTTTGGGCACTGTTTAGCATAGTGCCCTTCTTCACCACAAGCATAGCAGGTGACCCCTGGATGGTACGTGAACTCCTTGTCCCTGGCATGAAACTGTCTGACGGGCCTTAGATCAGTAGTCATGGATTTCCTTGCCTCTGTCCTTGGAACCTCAGTCTTGCTTCGGTTGTTGCGAGCAAGAGTCATCTTGTCCCTCTTTCGCTTACGGAGATCTTCCAGACTACGACGCTCATTCTCCAAGGTAATGGCCTTGTCAACCAGAGTTTTAAAATCCGGGAAAGTGTGTACAACTAGTTGGCATTTCAGTGCCGGTGCCAGGCCGTCCAGGAATTTTTCCATCTTCTTGCTCTCTGTCATGTGTTCGTCGTAGGCATAACGAGATAGCTGGGTAAACTGACCGTTGTATTCTGTCACTGACATGCCTTTTTGCTTGAGGTCGTCAAATTCTCTCTTCTTGATTTTTATGATGCTCCTGGGAATGTGTGCCCCACGAAAGCCTTCCTTGAACTCTTCCCAGGTGATGTTGTGTTCACTGGGATGCATGTGTAAGAAGTTCTCCCACCATGCTGCAGCTGCTCCAGTAAGGTAGTGTGGTGTATAAAGCACCTTCTCATGATCTGAACACTGAGCAATAATCAGCTTCCTTTCGATATCACAAAGCCAGTCATCGGCTTCCAGCGGCCTATTGGTGTGAGCAAACGTTGAAGGGCGAGTCTTCTGTAACTCGGATAACTTGGAGTGAGGTTGATAGGGTTCACGGTGGTTTCCCATATTGATGACGTGATTCATCATCTCTTGGTGCTGTTGCTGGCTTTGTTCGAAGAGACGACATACTTGAGACAAGGCTGCTTCGCTGTCTTGTTGACTGGACTGTCCCTGAGTGAAGTTGTTGCTAGTCTGTGTCCCATAAACTTCTTCTGGCTGATTGGGCATGGAGCGAGTCCACGGGCGAGACATTTTTCCAGTCTGGGGTATTATTTTGCAAAACCCATGAGAAGAACTATGTAGCACAAGGAAAATCTTGCAAAGGCAACAATTTAAAAGACCTCAAGGTTTTTAAGAAAACATAAATGATTTTGCACGGAGAAGAACTGCTTAGCATATATCTTACATGTGAAAAGCAAACACACGATACAGCACTCAGGATGCGCGTACACATTCCTGACATGTTATTTAGACTAGCGTACTCCTCCGGAAAGCAGCGAACACACAAATACAAACTAGCGTACAGATAAAACACACAATACAAGCAGACATAACGCGCGACTACTCGGCGCTCTCAGTCGGAGATGGTGACGATGTCCTTCCCCTTGCCGAGGGCAAGACTCAGCGGTGCAGGAGATTCAACCTCCACCTCCTCTCTAGCAGGCTCCTGGCGCGCAACACTGCGCTGCGGTGATGGCGCGGAGGCGACAGGCGGCAGTGCGGGTGTGGCAGGTGGTGCAGCTCTGACTGGAGTAGGAGCGATGACTCGTTCGAACTCCTCAGTGGTAGGCAGACGGCGAGCAGTGGCCAAAACGGCCGGTGCATAAGAGGCTGAAGACGAGACAAAAGTCAGAGGCGGTGCTGTGTGAAGAAGCTCCTTCCTGCTGGCAGGACCGCCCCGGACTAAGTCCATGCGGGCAGCCACAAGATCATCCACGAGGTTATCGAAAGACTCCTCCAGAGCCTTGAGATACTCCACAACCATCTCGATGGCTCCATCTCGGTCCCCCCGATGGCAGGCGAATGCATAGTGACTGGTATATGGCACGTGGCATGGGAGGTAGCGGTAGCGGCGAGTCTTCATCATAGGAAGGATGTCCCAAAGACGAGCTATCGCCTCACGGGCAGCCATCTGCATGGCATGCCTCTCCGTAGGCATGGCCCTTCCCACAAAACGGAAGTGGCGAGCTGCAGAACGTCCTCCCTTGAATTGCACCACAGCTTGGTGCATAGAGACGTCATCACTGAGCTTGTGCTGGTAAAGCGTGAACTCCGGGCGAGTCGCTGGCCCGATCGCGAGCTTGGTGATGGAGACGAGGAGTTTGACAAACCCCTCGGGCACGTTCGTGAACACTCGAGTCTCACAGTTGCTGCCAGCCATCTACAAAAGTAGGCAAAAATTCTGAGTAGTCATGTCATAAATTTATGATGACTAACAGAAAATAGCTACAATTGCAAAATGCTGAAAAAGCACAAAAGACGCTAATAACCGATTAGCGATCGCACCTAGTGGCTTCCTACAGTCAGCCTGGCTCTGATACCAAGCTTGTCACGACCGGTTTTTCAATAAAATATTTATTGAGAGACCGATCCCTTTTACGGACCAGTAAAGAAGAATTCCTTCTCACTGGTAGACAATATCTTGGTCACAGAAGAAAAATACCAGGAGTACTGAATATAATACAAGGTTGAGCGGGGACTGCCCAACAATTTATTACATGAGTGCCGATAAAACATAACGGCGGACAGGGTGGCATAGCTACTAACTCACGATAACAACGGTGGTGGAAATATCACCGCGAAGTGGGTGATATGACTCCTGAAAACTACAGCTCTTCGAGCGTCGGAGTGAGGCTTGAGGAGACTTATTGCGGGTGGCGGAAGCGTATATAATACAAGTGACCAATATCCGGGATCGCACAGGACTGACTGGGACTCCTCTAGGCGTCGGACGCGCTATCAAACTCTTCATCCAAGAGATCGCCTTCGTCAACATCTGGCCAAATCAACAAGCCAGGTGAGTACTATGAAAGTACTCGCAAGACAGTTTGGACATAAGATATAACAAATGTAAACATGAAGCATATGAACAGATTAACAAGTGCGTTCAGACATAGAGATAATAATACATGAAAACAAATAGCAGAGAAGTCGGGCGGTAGTCCTCCCGAAATCCCAAAATAAATACTGGGTGCCAAACGAGGGTCTGAATGACTCCTCGAGAGAAAACTGCAAGAATAGTAATACTGGTGCCAAGCGAGGTCTGAATGACTCCTCGAGAGGAAACTGCAAGAATAGTAATACTGGTGCCAAACGAGGGTCTGAATGACTCCTCGAGAGGAAACTGCAAGAATAATAATGCCACAGTCGGGCGTCAGGGCGACACCGCATAAAGGGCTTATAACAGAAAATAAAGGCAGTGCGTGCCACAGTCGGACGTCTGAGCGACATCACATAAAGGGCTTATATTGAAAGTAAGAGACAAACATGCCACAGTCGGACGTCTGAGCGACGTCACATAAAGGGCTTATATTCAAAACTCAGTAGTTCATGAATTACAAATCATATCAAGAGAACAAGCAGACATGAGGTAAACAACAGGGTTAGTCCATCCACAGGAATAGCGTTCAGCCAAGTCTACTACTCAAGCTTGCTTACCGGAACGAAGGATATACCACGAGATTATGACATAGACATGGATACACTGATCACGATACTTGACTATGGATACGTTGACTCGGAAGGATTTGACTCTGCAGAGTTTGTACTTTAACCACAGCCAACGGATTTCAGTAGTCACGGGGACTAGTTCCGTTTACGGTGTTTTGGAAGAAACACGTCTAACCAGTACACACCCATTCAACATTTCCGAAGCCAGGAATCACCCTCGGCAACGTTCAAGAAAAACCTTGAGACGGGGAGGTTACAACCTCGCGTAGCATGGGATCAAATTTCTATACGCGCGCTCTAAGGGGTGCCCCCCTCTCGGTCCCAACCGGAAACACCCATGCCCCCTGACCGGATGACTGGCTTTAATCCAGGGCCATGGAACCATCATCCCGGCCCCTCTGTTTGGTGTGTACACGGAAAGAGGTCACCAACTTACTAAACCGCATTCTGGCAGAAAACCAGTGGTAGCACGGAAGGGGAAAGAACGATAACGTGACACCGTTCACGTTAACGTCAGAATTTGTCGGATGACACAAGGCTGGCATGCTACAACAGTACCACCTTGCTGCCCCCCATGTCACCACATGGTTAGGCCAT
This sequence comes from Triticum aestivum, assembly GCF_018294505.1. NCBI lineage: Eukaryota > Viridiplantae > Streptophyta > Magnoliopsida > Poales > Poaceae > Triticum > Triticum aestivum. The sequence continues at coordinate 48,678,793 of NC_057805.1, forward strand.
CTCTCACTAGAGATCATCGCAACTTTGGAACACGCGGGTAGTTGCCTCACAAGCAACGAGGTACTCACCGACACTCATATGCCACGCACAACTTCTCACGCAAACATGCAAAAACACCTATCATATCAAAGGTTCAAACATGCTTGCCTGGTTCAGAGAAGTCGGAGTCTAGCTCGGTGAAGTTCGCGGCTCCGTCACCTCTTCCGGAACCTACGGCATAACGAAAACGGGCACTAACGTGAAAACCAACGCGTGCATAAAAACTTCTCCAATTTTTTTCCAAATAAATACTATAAAAAACTAGACAAAAATACAAGACTGACAAAAAAAGAATCTCTCAAAAATCACTTTTTATTAAAAAGTTATAAAGGTTTCTGTCCAGGGACTCATCTGTAATGAAACAGAGAAGTTCCAGGGGCTTAACTGAGAAAACAGAAAACACTTCGGAAGAAATGCGCCAGCTCAAAAGGGAAAACGTATTTGCCCGAAGGCGCCAACAGAAAACGTTTCGAGGGAGAGGAGAATAGAGGCTGACAGGGGGGTCCACATGTTAGGTTTAAAAAGCTCGCCGGTGCCCGAAGACTGCGGTGGTTGCCGGCGTCGAACCACGGCGAGACAGGGAGATCGGAGTGTACCAAGAGCTTCAGCATGTCCTTCCGCGTCGGTGGGTGGTGGTCTCAACCGACGGAGAGCACCACGTCGACGGTGACACTTTCTCCGGCGGACGGCGGCTCGGGTGATGGTGGAGAACTCCGGTGGGTGCTGCAAACTCCGAATTGAAGCGCGGGTCAGAAGGAGGGATGCACTAGAGAGCTACTTGCAAGAGATGGGAGGCAGGGGAGCACGCACGGGAGCGAATCGAGCTGGATCCCGTGGCGGGTCGCGGCGGCCGGAGTCGGGGAAGAAAGCTCCCTCGGGGCTCTTCCAGTGGCTTGGCGCGGTCTAGGTGGAGTGCAGAGGTGGTGTGGGTTCGAGTTGAAGCTCGGGGCCTCTATTTATCGGCGGATCGAGGGGGTGGCCGTGAACGGGGTTGCTCCGGCGAGCGATTACGGCGAGGCAGTGGTTGAGCAGGGGGTTTGAGTGGCCAGGCAGCATCAGTGAGGTGTACTGGTGCCGTTCCCCCGCTAATCCTGGTCGGTCTTGGCGTAATGGCGCTGGTCCACGGTGGGGTGGCTGCACGGGCACGACGGCGGCAGAGAGCGCGCTCCGCGCCCAGCGGTTCACGACGAGAGTGGCAGCGCGTTCTGGGGAGTGGAAGACCACGCGGCGGTCTCCGGTGGCTTGGGCGGCGCTGGGTGGCGCCGTCTGCGCCGCGCCTCTCTCTGGCGGCCGCAAAGCCGCCGCTGGCGTCGGTCACGGGGCGGCGCACCTCCTCCAGCTCGTCGCCGACGTCCGCAAGCGTCCAGGCGCTCGTGCGGTGCAGGGACAAGGGGGAGGGGACGGGGAGCAAGGTGCCAACGCGGTTACTGGCGAGATCGAGGAGATGTTCTGAAGAAAACGACAGCAGCTTCTGAACTGCACTCTGAATTTACTGAACTTGACATTGACAATGCCCTACAGGTGTTCGACAGAATGATATGGCATGATTTTTTTTCCTGGAGCTGGGACTTGGTGAGGTGACCTCTCAATGCACCCAGAGGCTGCCTGATTTTTCTCAGAATTTATGGAGAAGGATTTGAATGAATTTCATCAAATTTGACAAATCTGGCCCAAACTTGCAGCAAGTATAGTTTGAAAAATTTGAACTGAAGACCAGTGGATCTTCATGGATCTAGGTTGAGGGTTCAAAGGACTAGGAAGGGAAATTGGTTTGGGGGCAAAAATCAAAGCAGAAATGGTAGCTCCTTTGTAAATCTCCAAGGGCTAGAATAGAAGACAGAAATTGTTTTGATAAGATTTAAATGGAAAAATAATCATATGGAGAGGTTCAACTTGCTGGATTTGATGCAAATCATGATCCAAAGATGAGGGAAGGTTTAGGAGAGTGGATTTGCACTAAGGCCATGGCAAGAGAGAATTGTTGAAAGTGGTAAAGGATTATTCCAAAAGCTATAGAGTATTTTCAAAGAAATTTTCAAGAGGCATTCTTCTCAAGAGAAAAACATTTTGGTTTGAGTCCAAATAAAAGAGGAAAACCTCCAAGACCAGAAATCAAGTTTTGAGTGAATCCAAAATGAAGCACTAGTCATAAAAGAAAATATTTTGAGAGGGAGAGTTCTTGTAGAAAGAAAGTTCAAATCACCTCCCTCAAAACAAGGAAAAGTTTTGAAAAAGCCAAATAAAATTTTGGGTGTCACAACACCTACCCCCTTAGGAAAAATCTCGTCCTCGAGATTTCAGCTGATCCTCGAATAGATATGGGTATTCTGCCTGAAGGAAATCTTCCTTTTCCCATGTAGCTTCATCCTCAGTGTGGTTGCTCCACTGAACCCTGAAAAATTTAGTTGTTTTCTGACGGGTCCTCCTTTCAGACTCTTCCAAAATCTTTACTGGCCTCTCTCTGTAGGTGAGGTCTGGTTGCACATCAATGCTCTCATGAGGTACATGCTTCTCCGGGTTACTTACACACTTTCTCAGTTGAGAGACGTGGAACACATCATGGACGTCTGACAGCTCCTTGGGTAGGTCTAGTTTGTAGGCTACTGTGCCTCTTCGTGCGACTATACGGAATGGTCCAATAAATCTCGGGGCTAGCTTCCCCTTAATTTTGAACCGTTGCAGGCCCCTCATAGGGGACACTCGTAGGTATACAGAATCACCGGGTTCAAAGCTGACTTCACCATGTTTTTGATCGTAGTAGCTCTTTTGTCGGCTCTGCGCTGTCTTGAGTCTGTCCCTGATCTGCTTAACTTTCTCCTCGGCCTCTTTAAGCATGTCTGGGCCGAAGATACGACTGTCACCTGTTTTTGACCAATTCAGTGGGGTACGACCCCTCCGCCCGTTCAATGCTTCAAAGGGTGCCATTTGCAAGCTGGCTTGGTAACTGTAGTTGTAAGCAAACTCGGCATACGACAAACTCTCTTCCCAACTGGATCCATAGGTGAGCACACAGGCCCTCAGCATATCCTCTAGGATTTGGTTTACATGTTCCGTTTTCCATCAGTCTGAGGGTGGTACGCTGTACTGAAAGCTAGTTGCGTGCCCAGAGCTTGTTGTAGGTGATCCCAAAATTTGGAGACAAATTGGGTGGCTCGGTCGGATATTATAGTCTTTGGGACTCCATGCAAGCAAACTATACGAGAGAGATAAAGTTTTGCTAGTCTTTGGGTGGAGTAGGTAGTCTTCACGGGAATGAAATGAGCAACCTTGGTTAGTCGGTCTGTGATGACCCATATGGCGTCATTTCCGCGTTGTGATCGGGGTAGTCCGACGATGAAGTCCATTCCTATTTCGTCCCATTTCCACTCCGGTATCCTGTTTGGCTGGAGTAGCCCTGCTGGCTTTTGATGCTCGGCCTTGATGCGCTGACATGAATCGCAACAAGCAATGAATGCTGCTACATCCCTTTTCATACCGTGCCACCAAAATCTTTCCTGAATGTCTTTGTGCATTTTAGTTCCTCCAGGTTGGATCGAGTATGGAGCGGTGTGGCTTTCGGTTAGGATTTGTTGCTTGAGTTCCTCAATGTTAGGTACGCAAAGTCTGTCTCCGTACCATAATATTCCTTCACTGTCTGTGACGAACTCTGAAGCCTTACCAAGGTTCATTTTCTTCTTTATACCTTCGATGCTGGGATGTCCCTGTTGAGCCTTCTTAATTTGTTCCACTAGGGTGGGTTGTATCTCCAGATTTGATACGGTGCCCTCAGAGACTAACACCATGTTGAGCCTAGCGAACTCTTGCTGAAACTCAGGCCTCAAGTTTTGCGGACCGTTGTTGTCCGGGCTGGGGTTTCGACTAAGGGCATCGGCCACTATATTTGCTTTCCCTGGGTGGTAGTGAATGCCGACATCATAGTCCTTGACCAATTCCAGATGTCAGGTGGAGGAATCATTATTTTGCGCGTAATAAGGAGGCATTTCCTTGTGTGCGGCCGTGGACCCAGCTGTCAGCCTCTCCACGCACAGTCTACTTCCGATGGTGTCGTTCGTTGACCACGCCGCGCCGAGCGCATCCAAGGTGGTGGACGACGGCGAGGCCCCGGACAGCAACGAGCCGGAGATGGGAAGACGCGGGAGTAGAGTCGCAGACGGAGAGGTGTACGAGGGTTAACTGGTTCTAGTACGGTGTGGTTCGGCAGTCGGTGGAGAAGAACAGGAGGTGTGGAGGGGTGGAGGGATGGCCTGGCCAACGGTGGAGTAGCGCTTCATAGCGAAGCGTGCTAAGTAGAGCTGCTAGCAGCAGGAGGCGGGAGGTGGTCCCGGCGGCGCTGGAGGAAGAAGACGAGAGATTGAAGATGGATGCCGGTCGTTGGATGTAAATCCAACGGCTAACATGTCAGAATCATTTGTTGACTAAATTGACAACAATTTGCATTGGCTTCGACCTATTGGCCCACATTTCAGCCTCCAAAAATGTGGCACGTATTCAACCCATTTTTTCAGAATTTATAGTCTTTTTTTTGTGCGGTAGAATTTACAGTCAATTTGATATTTTTTTTGAATCACAGCCATTAGCTGGGCTGGGTGAACAAATAATGTAGCGTCCATGCGGCCCATTTATTTTATTTCCCAAAAATTTATAGGCCATTTGCACTTTCTCGAAATACACGATTTTGCTGGGCTGATTCTAATTATAATGTTGGGTTGGGCCAGCAATGTTATCAAAAATAAAAAGGGGCTGAGCATTTTGTTATAAATATATTTAAATAATAAGTGATATTATTACATTCGTCCTTAAATCTTACCAAGCTTTTGTACACAATCACTAGGATTTTCGTGCCAAAACAATCCAGGATTTTATTTGTTAAGAAATTATTTTTATAAGTTAATAAGATGTGGGATATTGTTTTCTTACATATGTAAGTATCTGTTAAATATATGATGACAATAAAAATAATATATAATAACATATAAAATAATTTAAATATATATAATATAGTTAGAAGGGAAACATAAGTTGGACCTGGCGTTCCTATTCTTATATAGAAAAATAGAACAGACCTTTGCGTTTTCTTGAAAAAAATACATAAATTGGGCTGCCAAAAATAAAACCTCGGATGGGAGGTCCATAGGCCGGTCGATACATGACGGCCCTAAGAAAATACAAACAGGCCTATGGACCTCCCATCCGAGGTCGTGGGCTGCGCATGTTAAAAATGAAAGCCTAGACGGGGCAGCCCAAAACCACGTCCAACACTTGCCAAAACTTCGTCCCCCGTTTTCTCTGTGTTTCGCACACTCGACATTGTGTGGGCATTTTGACTGTGCATCATATGAAGATGTGCTATGCATGAATGTTGATCAGCATGATGTTAACTGGCTGGTAGTTCCATTTTCGACCATGAATAAAACTTCCAACATGATGTTAACCCTGTTTGAAAAGGCCATGTTAATATAAATGCTCTACCTCTGAAAGTTGCAGTTTCTTATCTGAAACTGAAACTTGCAGTTTCTTCTCTGAGAATCACATTGTCTGCACTTTTATACTCCTATGAAACTACATTTTTTAAGTGCTAAAAATAGATCTCTAGAATTCATAAAATACTTCATATGCTCAATACTGCAAATATGAAATTCAAAAGACATTCATATCTGAAAGTACTCTCAAAATACACAACACAAAACACAATTCACAACCTGCAAATACTGACAACCCTAAGCTCCTCCTGACAATTCACAACCTGCCCGACTATTGGGCTGGGGGGGGCAGCCCCCTTGTCACGACCGGTTTTTCAATAAAATAATTATTGAGAAACCAATCCCTGTTACGGACCAGCGAGGAAGAATTCCTTCTCACTGATAGACAATATATTGGTCACAGAAGAAAAATACCAGGAGTACTAAATATAAAACAAGGTTGAGCAGAGACTGCCCAACAATTTATTACATGCACGCCGATAAAACAGTACGGCGGATAGGGTGGCAAACTTCTAACTCACGACAATAACGGTGGTGGAAATATCATCGCGAAGCGAGTGACATGATTCCAGAATGCTACAACTCTTCGAGCGTCGGAGTGAGGCTCGAGAAGACTTATTGCGGGTGGCGGAAGCGTAAACGATACAAGTGACCAATATCCGGGATCGCGCAGGACTGACTGGGACTCCTCTAGGCGTCGGTCGCGCTATCAAACTCTTCATCCAAGAGATCGCCTTCGTCAACATCTGGCCAAATCAACAAGCCAGGTGAGTACTATGAAAGTACTCGCAAGACAGTTCGGACATAAGGTATAACAAATGCAAACATGAAGCACATGAATAAGTTAACCAGAGCGATCAGACATAGAGATAATAAATACTGGGTGCCAAGCGAGGGTCTGAATGACGCCTCGAGCGAAAACTGCAGAATAGTAATGTGGGTGCCAAACGAGTGTCTGAAAGACTCCTCGAGCGGAAAATGCGGAATAATAATACAGGTGCCAAACGAGTGTCTGAAAGACTCCTCGAGAGGAAAATGCGGAATAAAAATACAGGTGCCAAACGAGTGTCTGAAAGACTCCTCGAGAGGAAAATGCGGAATAAAAATACAGGTGCCAAACGAGTGTCTGAAAGACTCCTCGAGCGGAAAATGCAGAATAATAATGCCACAGTCGGGCGTCGGGGCGACACCACATAAAGGGCTTATAACAGAAAGTAAAGACGGTGTATGCCGCAGTCGGACGTCTGAGCGACGTCACATAAAGGGCTTATATCGAAAGTGAGAAACGAGTACACGCCACAGTCGGACGTCTGCGCGACGTCACATAAAGGGCTTATGTCACAACTCATTAATACAATAGCTCGGAGACATAAATTATCACAAGCATGAGACACAAAATAAAGTTAGTCCATCAACTGGAATAACAATAAATCTGAGATTTTACCGCTTGAGCTTGTTCACCGGGGGCAAGATTTTCACACGGATAGATTTGGATGTAAAGTCTACATTACTGATCATGGATACGATGATTTGGAAAGAATTGACTCTGCAGAGTTTGTACTTAACCACAGCCAACGGATTTCAGTAGTCACGGGGACTAGTTCCGTCTACGGTGTTCTGGAAGGAACACGTCTAACCAGTACACACCCAATTTAACCATCAGAAGCCAGGGATCACCCTCGGCAACATTCAGGAAAAACCCTGAGTCGGGGAGGCTACAACCTCGCGTAGCATGGGATCAAATTTCTATACGCGCGCTATAAGGGGGTGCCCCCCCTCTCGGTCCCAACCGGAAACACCCATGCCCCCTGACCGAATGACTGGCTTTAATCCTGGGCCAAGGTACCATCATCCCGGCCTCTCTGTTTGGTGTGTACACGGAAAGAGGTTACCAACTTACTAAACCGTATCCTAGCAATGAGACATGTGGTAGCACGGAAAGGGGAAGGGACGATAACACGGCTCCAACCATGTTAACGTCGGAAAAGTCGGATGACACAAGGCTGGCATGCTACAACAGTACCACCTTGCTGCCCTTCATGTCACCACATGATTAGGCCACCTCTCATCAGAGGTCATCGCAACTTTGGAACGTGCGGGAAAAGGTCGATACCGTGGCTCCAACCACGTTAACGTTGAAGAGAGTCGGATGACGCAAGGCTGGCATGCTACAACAGTACCACCTTGCTGCCCTTCATGTCACTACATGATTAGGCCACCTCTCATCAGAGGTCATCGCAACTTCGGAACAACCGGGTCGTTGCCTTACAAGCAACGAGGTATTTATCGACACTCACATGCCACGCACAAACTTTCACATGAACATGCAAAACATCTGCCATATCAAATGTTCAAACATGCTTGCCTGGTTCAGAGAAGTCGGAGTCTAGCTCGGCGAAGTTCGCGGCTCCGTCCCCTCTCCCGGAACCTACGGCAATCACGAAACGGGGTACTAACGTGAAAACCAACACATGCACAGAAACTTTGCCAAATATTTTTCAAATAAATCCCATACAAAACTAGACAAAATTTGGAGATTGACAGAAAAAGAATCACTCAAAAATACCTTTTCATTAAAAAGTTATAAAGGTTTCTGTCCAGGGACCTTTCTGTAATGAAACAGAAAAGTTCCAGGGTTTTAACTGAGAAAACAGAAAACGCTTCGGCTGGGAATGCACAAGCGCAAGGAGAAAACGTATTTTGCCCGAAGGCGCCAACAGAAAACGGTTCGGGGAAATAAAACAGAGGCTGACACGCGGGGCCCGCATGTCAGGTTTGAAAGCTCGCCGGCGCCCGAAGACGGCGATGGACGCCGGCGTCGAACCACGGCGAGTTAGGAGAAACAGAGGGTACCAAGAGCTTCAGTGTCTTCTTCCGCGTCGGTGGGTGGTGGACTCGTCCAACGGGGAGCACCACGTCGACGGCGACACTATCTCCGGCGGACGGCGGTTCGGGTGAGGTTGGGGAACTCCGGTGGAGGGCTGCAAAGTACGAATTGAGGCGCGGGTCAGAACGGGTGATGCAAGGAGAAGCTACTGGCAAGAGGATGGGGGCTGTGGAGCACACACGGGGGCAAATCGGGCTGGATCCCGTGGCGGATCGCGGCGGCCGGAGTCGAGGAAGGAGACCCCCTCGCGGCTCTTCCAGTGGCTGGGCGTGCTCTAGGGGAAGTGTAGGGCTGGTGGGTGCTCGAGTTGAAGCTCGGGACCTCTATTTATAGGCAGATCGACGGGGTGGCCGTGAACGGAGAATCTCCGGCGAGCGATTACGGCGGAGCAGTGGGTTGGCAGAGGGTTTGAGCGGTCGAGCAGCATCAGTGGTTGTTACGGGACTCGTTTTGCAGCTAAACGGAGCTGGCCCTGGCGTAATGGCGTCTGTCCACGGTGAGGTGACTGCACGGGTTCAACGGCGGCAGAGAGCGCGCTCCGCGCCCTGGGGTTCACGACGAGAGCGGCAGCACATTCGGGGGAGTGGACGGCCACGCGGCGGGCTCCGGTGGTTTGGGCGGCGCTGGGTGGAGTCGGCGGCGCCGTGTCTCCCGCTGGCGTCCGCAAAGCCGCCGCTGGCGTCGGTCACGGGGCGGCGCACCTTCTGCTGCTCGTCGCCGACGCCCGCAAGATGCCAGGTACTCGTGCGGTGCAGGAACAAGTGGGCGAGGACGAGGAGCAAGGCGACGCGAGGGTACTGGCGAGATCGACGCCCGTTTCTGAAGAAAACGACAGCAGCCACTGCAGTGTTGTCTGAACTTAACTGAAACTTGACATGACCATGCACTGCAGGTGTTCGACAGAAGGATTTGGTAAAGAGATAAATTTTTCTGGAGCTGTAACTTGGTGAGATGATCACTCAATGCACCCAGAGGCTGCATGAATTTACTTGGAATTTTTGGAGAAGGTTTTGAATGAATTTCATCAAATTTGGCAAATCTGGTCCAAACTTGCAGCTGATGTAGTTTGAAAATTTTGAACTGGAGACCAGTGGATCTTCATGGTTCCAGGTTGAGGGTTCAAAGGACTAGGAGGGGAAAAATGTTTGGTGTCAAAAATCAAAACAGAAAAAGGAGTTCCTTTGTAAATCTCCAAATGCTATAAGAGAAGACAGAAATTTATTTGAATAGAATTTGAATGGAAATGATCACATGAGGAGGTTCAACTTGCTGGATTTGATGCAAATCATGATCCAGAGGTGAGGGAAAGGTTAGGAGAGAGGATTTGCACTTATGCCATGGCAAGAAGGACTAGTTGAAAGTGGCAAAGTACTTTCCAAAAGCCATAGTGCAAATTCAAGAAAAGGTTTTCAAAAGTTATTCTCTCAAATGAAAAACATTTTGTCTTGAGCCCAAATGAAGAGCAAGAACTCCCCAGGTCAAAGGCAGATCTTGGGTGAATTCAAATAAAATTTTTGCCATAAAGAAAAATATTTGAGAGGGAGAGTTCTCTTGAAGAAATTTTTTTAAATCACTCCCTTCAAGTCAAATAAAAATCTTTTTGAAAAATCCAAATAAAAACTTGGGTGTCACACCCCTCCTATTCCTCGGCGGTAGACAGCCGCCCCGTGAGACGATGTGAACGGCGAGGGAGACGATGGCGGGGAAGTGTCGTCGGGCCAACTGCTTTTCTCCTCTTGCAGTTGGGTTCGGTCGACGAAGACTCCACCGGCTCGCTCTGGCAGGACACCCTCACAAACGGCACCCTGTAGATGCTCGATCCTTCAATCTCTGGTGGATGCTCCATCTTGGATCGATACTCCCACCACCGCTCCCTCACGATCGGATTCGGTGAATCTGTTTGCTCCATGGCCCAGAGGAGCAGCTCTATGTACTCCGGCGCGACTCCCTCCGGGAGTATCTCCGCCTTTTCGCTCTATTGCAGATATTTGTCCATGGATGTCGCCGTCGCCGCTAGTTGGTCCTTGTTGTCAAACCAAGACTGTATCTCCAACATCCTAGCTAGCTTCACAGGGTCGCCGTCTGCAATCCTCACGTATCGGTTGTACTCCTCCATCGATCTACTTCTCCACGGCACCTTCAATCGCCGGCGGTGGTTTTTGAATGGAAGAGGAGAGGAGCAGCACTGGTTTTGGATTAGAACGGGAGAGGAGCGACACTGGTTTTGGACTGGAACAGGAGAGGAGGGGCGGTGGTTTTGAAATGGAAGAGGAGAGGAGCGGCGCTGCATTTAGATTGGAACAGGAAAGGAGCGGCGGTGGTTTAAGAGGAGAAGAGCGGCGCTGGTCTTGGAAGTATTTTTTTGTTGTTTTGCGTATTTTGGGTCAAAGTTTGACCACGTACTGTATTTGACAAGCAAAATGTGAATGCATGTCACCAAAAATTGTATCGTTTGGTTCGTATCTGAAGGTACTTTCAAATTATATTATTTTTGCAACGTATAACATATATTTTATGTGCGAAAATCATGGTCAATTATGACCCAGAATAAAAGGGAGACTAGTTAATGTGGGGTCGCTTTCTTAATTGAATGGTAAATTGATTTTGTTTTTGATCCAGTCACAGCGCGCCGGCCCTCTCGTCCAATCCTAAATCGCTGCCGCACGCTCCTCTCCCTCTTCTCCATTGCAAAACCACCTCCTCTCCTCTCCATCATCTCCATTCCAAAACCACCGTCTCGCCTCTCCCTCTTCTGATCTTCTCCATTGCAAAACCACCTCCTCTCCTCTCCGTCATCTCCATTCCAAAACCACCGTCTCACCTCTCCCTCTTCTGATCTTCTCCATTGCAAAACCACCTCCTCTCCTCTCCATCATCTCCATTCCAAAACCACCGTCTCGCCTCTCCCTCTTCTCTATTGCAAGACCACCGTCTCTCCTCTCATCTTCCAAAGCTAGCACCGGACCACTCAGAAGGACATCTATGGAGAGGATGCAACAGCGAATCAGGCAGATCGCCGGCGGCGACCAAGCAAAGTTAGCCAGGTTGAAGGAGATCCTTAGTTGGTTTGACAATGAGTGGGAGATTTCAAGGACGGTGCAGGCCATGTGGCAATGTATGCGAAAGAGCGAGATGGCGGCGATGAGGGCGGCGATGAACATGTACTCCTCGGCGGCAGTCACGCCGCAGTCCTCCGAGTTCATCGAGTATCTCCTCTGGGCGATGGAGCAGACAGATTCGCCCGAGGCGACAGTCAGGCGGAGGTGGTGGGCGTACAGGTCGAAGGTCGAGCACCCAGAGGATAACGAATCGATCGAGTATGGTGTGCCGTTCGTGAGGGTGCAGAGCCAACCGGAGCCACAGGAGTATTCGTTCTCCCACCGCAAGAGGAGGCCGGATGGCGCGACGTCGCTTCCCCGCCGTTCTCCACAGTTCCCTCGACGCTCGCCTCGTTTCAACGGCGGCGGTAGGGTTTAAGGTAAGCTTCGCACTAACCTAACCTTCCACTTGCTCATGCTGACAATCAGTATGACAGCTAATGAAAATCATGCTTACAATCAGTCTCCGAGTACTACGCCAATCACCCTAAAATTGCTCTGGACCTTTGGGTCAAAGTTGTGACACAGTGTACAAATAAAGAAAAATAGATTGGTGCTTCTTTCAGAAAAGAGTACTCCCTAGAAAACTGCCAATATAAGCTACTAGTATTTGGTTAGATGATTTGCTGCCGAGAAAGATCCGTCCATAGAGAGCGCCACACATCCCACTGGTGGTGGTGGATGCCAATGCGTGCATGCGGCATGGTTGGTGTCGGTATTTTTACTTGGCACACCTCGCACTCTGCATATATGCCGGTTCCATACGTACATTTGTGCAGTTCCACCAAAATGCAGCTGAATAACCCTGTTTGCACAGATAATGAAAAAGCGTGATTACATTATAGTGGCACTAGTTGATGAAACACACAAAATAAATAGAAGAAAATATTGCGATAGTATCATAGTATGCCATGCTGCGAGGGCGAGATGGGCCCTGCGACGCCTCATACGGTACGCCTCATACTGGACATCGTCCCAAGTCTCCCAAATACACCTTCTGCCAGTGATGAACATCAGTGTACAGTGGTAGTACAAGGAGGCTCCTTGAGACATTCAAATCTCTATTTTTGTACATATCAACTAAAATTAAGCACCCTAGTTTGCAGAAACGCTTAAACATTAACAATGGGACTAGTTGATGAAACATACATTAACAAGAGAAGCACTTTCTTTATCTACATTGGAAATGAAATGATAGAGATGACACTCGCTCTATTTTAACTATATTATTACTTCATTTTATCAGTGACACTAGGGTCGAGCAGGTGGCAAACGAGGTGTACCGTGCATCGCAAGGATGGAGGCCGGGGGTGCTTAGACTGGGATGCTGAAGCTGGCTCTTTCAGTCACCAACATGGATGATTCAATTCATGGGACCTTTTGGTGCAGTTCACCTAAAATGAAGCAATGTCCCGTGAGCTAGCAGCTTCTTCTTCAATTTTTTTAAGAAAAGGGCTCCAGCCCCGGTTCCATTTCCATCAAAAAACAAAACCCACAGAGCTTCTTCTTCATTAGTTGCAATAAAATTGAGCAACATCAAGGTTGGTTGTGAAGCTCCTGGAATGCTCAACTATAATTTGGATATCATTTGTGCAGTTCAACTAAGATCGAGCGTGAAATGTATATCTCTGTTTGCACAAAAAAGGTGGAAAGGAGGGTGACTAACAAGTGATGAAACATGCATCAAATGAAAAGAAGCATGTTCCTTATCTGAATGGAAATCCTACAAGGACAGTAGCAATTTCTAAAGCACTGGCATTGCTAGATATTAGTGTGGGCATTAGGATTAACTATGACAACCGTTAAATACGACATTACTTTGGGCACGGGAGAGTAGGCGGACCAGGACAGTTGCATTTCTAACGAAAAGAACCAACTTATCTTAATGGGAAATTTTAGCAGGACATGTAAAGAAGTGCCATTGATTCATATTACTGGAGGCATTACATTGAAAACAACATTGGTTTAACGTGTCCTTACTTTTAACAGTGCGACTGCTACATTTTACCAGTGGCATTACATAAGAGTGGCTCGGGGCAACAAACATCAGAACAGGATATCTGGGTTGGTCCCATTTTTGTTCGGTATAGCCACCTTATACTGTGTGAGGCTAGCAAATCTAGTGTTGGACTTACTCTGTTGACTTGTCCCCCAGTCCCCACTTTCTTTCTTTTTCAACCAATAGATCGGGTTTATTTTGAGTTTGTACTGCGTTTCCCTTTATTTCCCTATTAGACCTAGAGACCAGTTGGATAGCCAGTCTCTGCTACTTTTCGCCCCCATTATTTCCTCTTTCGACCAAGTCCTAGATTCAGGTAACAAATCCTCCCCCACCCCCACCCCCTTTCTTCCTTGTTTGAACCAAGTAGTACTAGATTCGAGTGCATGAACTAGTTTTACCTCTTAAACATAAAAAAATAGGTGGTTTTCGAACAGCCGATCGATCCTATCTACGAGGGGGCCTGAGAAATAGTAAAAGATACAAATGCAGCGACGTCAGGAGCTCGGGAATTATAGCAAGGCCGGTTTCGAAAGAAGTTATACCTAATGGTCGCCGGGATGTCGCTAGGTGGGCGGCGGGAGGCCAGATCTGCCCACACTATGGCAGCGAGGAAGAAGGGGTCGGAGGCCCTCCCTCACCAGCGGTGCTTGGGAGAGAACGGCAAGGCAGGCTGATCGGGACACGCCCAGCAGTGGGTAAGAGCCATCGCGAAGGACAACCGCATGAACGTTGCACCTTCTCACCTTCCCCGACGGAGAGGATCCGGCTGGATCTGTGACCAGCGGTGAGCAGAGAGATAGAGAGAGAGCGAGTGTGGCCACCGCTGTCGTGTTTAGATCTGGAGAGACCGAGACAGTGTGAAGAGAGCAACACTAGCAAGCAAGTGCGGAGGCTCCTGCTTATATAGTGGAGTAGTACTAGTTTTCTTTTGTCTACCGGAGCCGGCTTTACCTCGTCAATGACTGTCGAGAAGTCTTCATACACGTGGCCCGGAGGCGCAGTTGTCGTCATTTTGATCTGAAGCGCCGGATTATAACATATAACACGAAAAAATGCCACATGACAAGAAATCATAACCTCACTGCCCAAAGGAGACAACATGAATCCCGACGGACAAACTAGATGAGGAACAAAGCTCAAATTAAAGATAAACTCGTAGAAAAGGGGTCCATCGATAGATGTCCTAATTAACATAGCCGGCTTGACCTAGATGGCAGCCGAGTAGTCACTGTTCGTGCATGTGCCCCCAATGACTAGCCCAACTCAGTTGTCGCTGTTTAACCCTCGCAGTGATCCGAAGCACATGACACCTAATTTTGCGAGATGACAAGAAACCTTTTTTTAGATTTCTCACCACAACTACAGCCATGTACAACACAGCCTGCACGATATGTACACGATAGCCAATCCTGGCGTGTCTGCTGGAGTCTGGTCACATGCATGGACGAACTGATCTTCCGTGTCTTGCAGGGATCGTCCAGGCACCAACATAGAACAACACTTCTCTAGTACTATTTCTCGTCTCCCTCTTCTATTAAGTCACCCGACTTGCGGGGCCGGGGAGTGTGCCTATGGTCAGTTCTCAATTGCCGTCCCACATGTGTGTGCAAACGCAATATGACGCGCGTTCCATTCGGAGAGCAGCGTGCCAGACCGACCGACCGTCTGGGGTGCGACGCGAACGCGACGGGCGTGCTGTATACTCCGTACATGTGTACCGCCCTTTTCTAGACGCTTTGCTCCATGGCGCGGGCGCAATCCATGGATACAAAATTAGTATACTGTATACTATTTAAAAGTCGAGGGCGGGTCTTTTCCTGCGCGGTAGGCGGCGGGGCAGTTCCGCCTAGTCGGTTCGACAGAGACACGAGAAGACGAGGGAGTAGGCTGCTGCAAACGTAGGGCTGTGTGATTTGACAGCGAGTTACTGCTGGACAGGTGGGGCCCCGTGATTTGACTTGCCATTATCATTTTAACTGCGGCGCTACGACCGACGTGAGTCTCCCGATTCCGGACCACCTCCATACAGGTGCCTCTCCCAATGCTCGACCATGTAGTAGAGGCTGGCTCTTGCATGAGAGCCCACTTCTCCACTTTTTCCTTGCCTCTCTTTCCTCCACATATGCAAAAATGCCATGTAAAGCGCACTATTGTACTTACTTTTACTTGCTCCTACAGGTGCTTAAGCTTGCCACATAGGCATAAAGTCTGATGTGGCAAGTTAATCAAGAAGAGAGAGACTAGTTTGTGACCCAAGGAAGAAACGGTGCTAAGCGCGTGTACCTAGGTGAAAAGACAATTTTGAGTCTATAGCTAATTAAATGAAGCAAACTTAGCAACAGCATTTCATTGGAAGAGGTCACTCCTTGGCAAATGCAATAAATAGTAGTACTCCCTGTGTCCCATAATATAAGAACGATTAGTCCTCTCTCTACGCATTTAACTCCTCTCCTTTAACACAGGCGAGTTCTAGATTGGAGGGTTTGGAGGATAATAAATGCTCATTAACTTGATTTTAGCCTTTTTAGTATTTGGATCCAAGCATGGGTGAGGCTAGCATGTTTTAGTCCCACTACTTTTAGTCATGGGACTAAAACGTATCCAAGCACCCTCTTAGTTTTATTTGAGGGGTGGGTTGTGCTGGACACCATTATTGTGACTAGCATTTTTAATAGTTCTATATGCATAATTTGGCGACGAGCGCTCTCTATATGTACCACCTTTTTTTTTTAATTTCAAGTTTTGCTCCATGGCGCAATCCATCGATACTACTGCTGTACAAAAGTATACATTTTTTAAAAGGCTAGAGGGAGGGGCAGTCTAGCTTGGTCGGTTTCACGAGAGGCGAGGGCCTTTGTGATTTGACGGCTCATTACTGCTGGAAGGCGGGGCCTTGTGATTTGACTGCTCGTATAAATGCGCCGATGACCTGATCGAGGAGGAGCAAAGAACCATGCGGTATACTCAAGTTTTCCACTGGAGTAGTACTGCGACGGAGGAGCACGAAACATGACAGCCCAGTGCCATATGGCGATAAAAAATGATCTAATTTGCTAGTCATCTCATTGTTAGCATTGTTCTATTCATTCCCTAAAAAAACCATTGTTCTATTCATGCCTCGCAGAGAACGTGACACGTGCGGCGAAACACCCGAAGCAAAAGATGAAACACAGGAGCAAAAGAAGAAGGAAGATTATCACCCCAAATGATCTAATTCGCCGCGGAGTCGTAACTGCTTCTTCATCGCCTCCACGACCTCCATCTCCTTGCGCGTCTCCTCCGCCATCTTCTTCATTCTATCCATGACGCGGGATTTCTCGATGCAAGCCTTCATCATCTGTTCCACGGCCGCATTACGTACCTTGACAGCAGCCGGGTGCTCGATGCGGAGCTTCGCCAACTCCTCCTTCTGTTCCATGACGAGGGCCTGCAACATCTTCATCGAGGAACTACTATTCTCATGCAGCTTCTTCCAACCGGCGTTCTTCTCCTTCAACAGGTCGATCTCGTGGCAGAGCTTCGCCTTGTCCTCCTGAAGTCGGAGGATTTCGCCGGTCGCCTTCTTCTCCGAGGCAATGCTCTTCTTCAGTAGCATCACCAAGCTGGCGGTCAAGTCCCCCTGCTGACTGAGCTCAGCGGGCATGTCGTCGAGGCTCTCCTTCAGCAAGTCCATCAAGCCTTGGATGAACTCCTTCTGCTTATTGAGCTGATCGGGCATGCCGTCGAGGGATAACGACTCCAGCTCCGCCGGCTCGGCATGTTCGCCTCCGCGGCTAGGGCGCTCCTGGGAGCCATCGCCTGCCCGTGAGAGATCTTTCGAGGTCTCTGCGTGGCGGCGAGCCCTCTTTTTTTCCGCAGCCTTGGTTGCCGCTCCCTTGTTATGAGTAGTTCTCGACCTAGAGCTCTGCTCACCGGCCATGGCAACGACGGACGAAGAAGAAGCACTTATGAGGAGGAAAGGTAGAGTAATTTTCGGTTAGGTAGTTCCCCTTTTTATAACCTAAGTACTAGCACTAGTACTAATACCTGCATAGTGGGAACACGTTCAGGTTTGGTACGTACTAGTAGGTGTGAGCAGGCTTTTGAATGTGATGGGAACAAGGTAAAGATTAATTGATGGTTTTGGTTTCGAGGCCCGAAACGGCTCCCGATGAGTTTAGCAGAACATAAATTTCAAATACTACACTGCTCAAATGCGTAAATATTATGTTACTATCAAAAATTGGCACAAAATACGAAGGAGACCAATGGAAGTACTACTGGCAACCCATGATTTAACAACTCGCATGCGCGCAGTGGAGTAATAATGTCTTTCTTCCGCCCTCACGTCCACTCAATTTGCATGCGCTGTATTAATTGACCATCAATGAAGTGAACGACTTTACATGCGTCAAATTATCACATGGGGTGGATCTTGGTACAAAATTGCGTCCGCCCGTGTACCCGCGTGTGCGTTCGAGGGAATGAGTGCGTGCGTGGCGTGCGTGCACATCTTCGCTTCATGCATGTACCGCCAGTATGGCTCAGGGAGGACGAGTACATTCTTCTGGAACCAGTAGCACGTCACTATGATCAATCCACGCAAGGAGGTCACGACAACGCCTCCACATGTGCCGTGTGGCTTCATGAACTGTAAGAGAGACACTGTGTAGCGTGCCATTGGTATTCTAATTTACGTGTTTTGCACATACTCGAAGTACTAGTAAGGTACACTTGCATTGCACGCATCAGATTTTGCAACCGAATTATGAATAAATACCACACTATAGCATGTAAGCTCTGAGTCATATATGCCTGATGTAGCCCTTCGTTTAATTCTTATAGTTCATCTCATTCAAAATCAATTAGTTTTTACAAAAAAGCTAAGAACGCAGGAATAGGAAAAACATGGGATTATAGTGGAATGTTGTCTTGAATCCTACAGGATTCTACGAGTGTTTGATTGTGCATAGAAAAAACGCAGAATTCTTTCAAAGAGGTTTGAGTGGATGGGATGTTTCCTATGAAATCTAGTGCAAATGAATCATATGGAAAAATTCCTATGGTTTACAATCCTACGAATCAAACAACCAAGATAGGAAAAATTCCTAATGATTAGAATCCTCCAAAATTCCTTTGAGAATGCTTTGAATCAAAGAAGCCCTTAATCTATTTTAGGGACAATTCATTTATCCCCCTAACTTGAGCCACCACCTGGCATTTGCCCCTAATTTTCAGGTATGCTAAAAAATACCCCTCTTCCGTCAAGTCACCTTACAGAAATGCCCTTCTGTGCCGTTACCGTCCAGTCAAAGGGGTTTGACCGTTTGGTGAATAGTAAATGGTGAACAGTAAATTCGAAAAAAATAGCAATAAAAATAAAAAAAATCTGAAATTTTGTGGGATCGAAGATACTCAAGGGAGCAAGGCGCGTGCAAATTTTGGCACAGTTTGGACATTCCAGCAGCTCGTGTAAAACGAAAAACTTTAAAATGTACGCTGTGAGCAGGAAATTCAAAAAAAATAGCAAGAAAATTAAAAAATATATATAAAAAATTTGGCATCAAAGAGGCTGGGGTGCGTAAGGTGCGTGCAATTTTTTTTGCGTTTCGACACTGTAGGAGCTCGTGGAGAAAAAAACAAAATTTGGCGCAGAAAAAACTTTGAAAAAATGCACTCTTTTGTTTTTTTGCTAGAGCACCTCGCAGGCCATTTGATCACAAAAATTTGCAAGCCCCTTGCGCACCCAAGCCTCTTTGATGCCAATAAAATTCATATTTTTTAAAAATTTCTTGCTATTTTTTAATTTACTGTTCACAGCGTATAGATTTAAATTTTTTCCTTTCCCACGAGTTCCTGGAATGTCCAAACAACGCAAAAACTTGCACACACCTTGCGCCCTTAAGTATCTTCGATCCCACAAAATTTCAGATTTTTTTTATTTTTTGCTATTTTTTCGAATTTACTATTCCCCATGTTACTATTCACCAGACGGTCAAACCCCTTTGACCGGACGGAAAGGGCATTTCTGTAAGGTGACTTGGCGGAAGAGGGGGTATTTTTGAGCATACCTGAAAATTAGGGGCAAATGCCAGGTGGTGGCTCAAGTTAGGGGGATAAATGGAATTGTCCCTCTATTTTATGATTCATGGAATTGTGCGTTGTAAAGCATAAAGTAAAAACAAATAATGGCAATTCAACTAGAAAAAATGTTTGGGCAGTTATGATACAGAAGATTCTAGAACAAAAGAGAACCACTGTTGTTTTGAGGTTTGTGCATTATGCTGAAGTTCAACCATGGAGTCTGCTAGATTGTACATGTGGCAAAATCCGGTGGGGGGCTAGAAGATGGTGCGAGGGGCCGAGTGGAGGGAGACTATGAAGGAATGCACAAGTGCGAGATCGATATTTAGAGAGAGGGGGCGAACACGTGCGCTGTTGCGCATAGTGGCAGAGGCATGAAAAATAAATGAGATAGGGGGCCAAGCATTGCTAATCCTTTACGAGGAGGGTCAATTCATGAACTTAAACCATTTTTAGCAGCAATTGTCTAATGATCACATTCATATTAGCCTCGATGTTAGGGGGAGGGGGGTAGGGCCCTTACTGGCCCCTGTCTTCGCCATTGTGCACGCGTCTGAGAGATGAAGCGGAAGGCATGGATGATGAGAGGGGGACGTTGGATATATAATTAATGTGGGTGTATTAGCTATATATGTTAATCCTATATAGAGAGGTATAGATTGATTGATGTGGACGTGGGAAAGAGGGTGAGACCTCACTGGATATATCGATTGATCGGTTTGTGTGGAAAACTATGAAATACCTAGCTATATACACACATACATAGAGGAACATCGATCGTTGCGCATGCACGCGTGAGAGATAAAGAATGCCCGATATGATGGAGAGGGGGATGTGTGTGGGTGTGTGCCTTCATGGGAGACCGACCTGAAGAAAAAGATTGCATGCGTGCGATGGATAATGCCGACTGGTAGTGTGTGTGCATGCATGCACGAGAGAAAGTTAGTGGTACAATTATAAAGAGAAGACTACTGTGTGGGTGTAAAAGAATAGGTGAGGTCATAATCAATGTAAAGTTGAATTCAAATATTTGAATAAGAGATCCTGATGTTTGAAACCCATGCATGCATGAATATAACGGAGATTTGCGCGGTGTGGTTTGGAAACGAGCATGTTGTAATGTATACACATTGAACAAGGTCAGACTGATTTGAATTTGAGATACCGATGGCAGAAATCATTTGGCCACGTCGCATCCGTGCATGGACACACTATTCTAATTGGAGATGATGGGCGGCTTTCGCATCACATATCTATATCTATACCCCTATATATATATTATATTATATATTTTTTTATATTGTGTGCGGGTAACTTTAACTTTGAAAGATGGTCGTTGGATGAGGCGAATCCAATGGTCCAAAGATGGCAAATTTGAGCACTACTGGCCGTTGGATATCATCTAGATTCCACCAGATTTCGCCACATGTATAATCTAGAAGACTCCATGGTTGAACTTAAGCATAATGCACAAACATCAAAACACAAGCACTTCTTATTTGTTCTAGAATCTTCCGTATCAGAATTGCCCAAATGTTTTTCTACATGATTTGCCATTATTTGTTTTTACTTTATGTCTTACGACGCACAATTCCATGAATCTTAAAATAGATTAGCTTTCTTATAAAAACTAGATGATTTTGAATGAAATGAACTATAAGAATTAAACGAACATCTACATCATGCATATATGACTCAAAGCTTGCATGCTATAATGTGGTATTTATTCATAATTTGGTTGCCAAATCTCATGCGTGCAATGCACGTGTACCTTACTCTAGTCTAAATGGTGTTTGTGTGTGTGTTGAGGTGCAAATTGTCTTTTTTGGGTACACGTTAAGCTTGTTCTTTCGAAATTTCAAGCCGCGCCTTGTTTTGCCGAAAATTCAAGCTAGCGTCTCTGTCTATCGTGCTGCGAAACTCCCGCCTCTTCAACCCGCGCCTTGTTAGCCCGAAATATTAAAGATATATCTTTGTCTCGTTGTGCTCCGACAACTCCCTCCATCTCAACCCGCGCCTTGCTATTCCGAAATTACAACGCGCGCAAAAACTCCCACCTCCTGTGAAATCCCGACACGCGAAAAGCCCGTGGTACCCCTGAACCGAAAGAACCGCCTCAAATTGGTGGGGGTACTTTCATAACTTACCCCACATTTCGGACAAGCGCGTCTCTAAGCCATGGTTCTCCACTTCCATCCCATCCGCCCACCCATTCGTACACCGAGGCCACGAAAACCCGCGACGAAACCCCACACCCTGCTCCGTCCGCCACCCAGCCGGAGCCTCTTCCCCGACGATGTCGTCCACAGCAACACCTCGACGTCCCTCTTCCACTGTACCAGATGAGGATCCGTCGTCGATCTCATCGTCCCGCCGGTTCAGCCACCCCGTCCTCCACCTCCAAGGAGCTGCCCCGACGTTCCCCTCGTCTTTCGTGCCACCTCCATTCCCACACCGCCATCTTCACCTGCACCACTGGAAGAGCATCATCATCACCGTTTCCTCGGATGAAGCTGCGGCCTAATCGGCGCCACCAAAGAGGTTGTACACTAATCGCCGCATTTTCTTCTTGATTCGATCTGACGGTGCTGCCGGCGCTCGGTCCCGAGCTGACACGGCGCGACTCCATCCACGGCGGCGTCGCCGGCCACTTCCTCCATGGTGTCGCTCCCTCGGCGGCGACGTCCACATCAGTAGGAGCTGCTGCTGCTTTAGCTCTCGCTCGCGCTGCTGCTCTGCTCTTGCTCTCAGCCCCCTGCCTGGTCTGCTCTTACTATTGCTCTTGCTCGCGCTGCTGCTCTCGCTCTTGCTCTT
>NC_057805.1:48701734-48713721 GCF_018294505.1 Triticum aestivum
TGGGGAGTGTTTTCGGGGCGGGCGGGGCGGCGCACCGCCGGCCGCGGGCGGCGGGGGGCTGCTGTTTGGCCGGTGGTGGCTCGCGGCTCAGGGGGGTGGAGGTTGAAGATGAACCGCAAGCCCTTGATTTCGTATCCAACGGCTGCAAAATCGACTGACTAGAGATGAAAAAGTCAGTTGACCGACGTGTAGCCTCACCTTGCTAGTGCGTTCAGTTTCGACAGCAAAATTCAGTTTCGACAGTTAAGTTCAGTTTCGACAGTTAAGTTCTGTTTCGACAGTTAAATTCAGTTTTGATAGTTAAGTTCAGAGATGAGCGGCTGATGTATTTTACATCTAGCACTTTGTGGTTATGTATTTTACGTCATGTATTGGAGATGCTATTAGAATTCCACTCAGGTTAACGTTGTTCATTGTCTCTCTTGTCCTGCTTCAGCCTCGGCGTCGTACAACTCACCAGAGCTGCTCCAACGACGAAACCCTCCATCACAGCGGAGCAGTACCTCGGGCTCCATCTCCAGACGCCTAAGATCTTCTTCCCCTCCTCCGACAGCCAAGTCAGCCGGAGCATCCTCACCGGCCAACCCAATCACGCTGAGATCAACATGGCTTCGCCAAAGAGGTTGTACACTTGTTGCATCTCTTTTCTACTCTACATGTTATATATATTGTCCACTGAGCACTCATAGTAACGGGAAATACGATTATTTTATCCTACTATATGACAAGCAGTGAGGTACCAGGCAACTTAGCTATCCGTGATGGACTCTCTTGAACGCCATCATTATTTATCTCTGCGCGTTTGAGCTGTGCATTTGTCGATGGGCCTGGGAGTTGAGCTAGTATGGCAGTGGCCTGGGTCCAAAGTAATAGAAGTAGCACAAAAACATTTTTTTAGTGTAGGATTTTCCTTGCTCAAGCCTGCCTACTAGAATCGCCGGTGCTTGAAAGGAAAAGTGAATGAAAAACATCGGAATTGGAAAGTTTCCTATGGTGCTACTTTTCATGAATTTGGTGCAAAGGAATGGAGCAAAGGAAAACTGTAGGATTTGTTCCTTTAGTGTCTCCTTGAAAGAAAAACAGTAGGAATTCTAATTTCCACTTCTCCTCCTTTTCATATTCCTATTCGTCAAGCACAAGACTAAGAGATAGTAGCATAATAGAATTATAACCGTACATTTTCTTGTGGTTTGACTTAATCTCATCATGCTTTTTTGCATCCTGTGATCTTCCAATTGTTGTGAATCAAACACCCAGATTGGCAGAAATCCTGTGTTTTTAAATTCTCTATTTTGCACGTGCATTCCTATCCTATTCCTGTCTATTTCCTATCCCTGCATTGTTAGAATCCTCAAATTCAAACAAGCCCTTACTCAATTACTTCTGTTAGAGATATGTGTCAAAGAAAACCTTGTGTGGTTTGTCCTGCTCCTGCGGTGCTGTGTTCCACCCCAGCTCAGCTGCTCCAACGATGAAAGGGTTCACCACAGCAGGGATCCGCTCTCCAGACTGTCTTTCGCCGCCTCAGATCTTATTCCCCGCCGCCGGCAGCCACGGCAACTGCATTACCATCATCAACTGAGCAGATGACCTTGAGGACTGCACGGGTCCGCAAGAGTGGTCGCACTCTTCCGTGTCTGCTTACGTTATGCGTCGCTTAATATGATGAGATGCTACATTATCGTCGTGTTCACCTATTAGACTCCGAGTCAGGTCCAAACTAATGCTGAAACTTGAGTTTTTAAATGGTTGTGGGGTACATATTGGGGCAGCAATCAGTACTATCTGTCTACTATCTGGTTAATCTCCGGTGTCTACTATGAGTTTCATGTTGGGTGCAAACAAACATTAAAGGAGCCATTATCTGTATTTTTTAACTAAAGCTATTATCTGCCTGCTATCATTGGTTTTGGGTCTATCCACAGTTTGCTACCATCACTCTGGATTTGTGCATGCACTCCTTACATAATCTCACTATGTTTTATTCCTATGCATGCCAGTTATTGTACACAATGGAACTGATCATGTAGAGCAAAAGAGACGAGCCTTACGTGGCAATAAAATTTCATGCAGACGTCGTTCCATGGTGGGCGCAAAGGCAGCCCCCCTCCACCCATTTCGGATCGTAATCAAGAGGAAGATAACTGTTCTGAGGGGGATTCAGAAGGAGAAGACCACTCCTATTTACCCCATGAGGTCTTCACTCTAACTTGGCATGCTGATGTTGGTAATATCATGCATATGGTGCCTTGCATTGCTTACTGTATACATTAAAGATGTCATCTGCTTAGTTTAGACATGCTTTGTGTCAATGCCATCTGTTTAGTTTCTTTATCGTATATGTGAATCATGCAATGCCATCTTGTCTAGCCAGGCATCATATATGTGAATTTTGCAATGCCACCATGGTTAGCCAGTCATCTTATATGTGAATTATATCATGCCATCATTTTTTATTACGTGTTAAATTTGTCAACAATTTTAGTACATTCAATTACTCTTCCTGTGCATCAGCCATTCGGCACGGTCATGGAAAAAATCTGGAGTGGAAACAAGGTCTTCAGAGCAGACAATGCTACCTGCCGAAGCGCATGTCTTGCTGGTTACCGATAGCTCCTCAGAGGAGGATTCAGAGACAGATGACCAGTCATATTTCCCCCCCGAGGTGCATGCCCTAACTTGGCAGGGTTATGTTGCTCATATCGTGCGTATGGTATCTTGCATTGCTATGTCATTTGCTTAGTTTAGACATGCTTTGTGTGAATGCCACCTGTTTAGTGTCTAATTACCATATATGTGAATTATGCAATGCCATCTTGTTGCAAGACATTATATATGTGAATTATGCAATGTTATCTTGTTGCAAGGCATTATGTATGTGAATGATGCAATGCCATGCTGTTTAGGCAAGCGTCATATATGTGAATTATATCATGCCATCCTTTTTTTGTATTTCTCATTGCTTTTGTCGACAATGTTTGTATATTCAACTGCTCTTCCTGTGCATCAGCCATTTGAATTGGTGATGGAGAAATCTGGAGTGAAAATAAGGTCTTCAGAGCAGACAATGCTACCTGCTGAAGCAGATATCTTTCTGGTTACAGATAGATCTTCAGAGGAGGATTCAGAGGCAGATGACCTGTCCTATTATCCCCCTGAGGTGTATGCTCAAACTTGGCAGGGTTATATTACTCATATAATGCATATGTTGTATTGCAATGCTTAGTTTTTACATCATATACACAATATTGAATGCCATCTCCTTAGTTGACACATCATATATGCGATTGCCCTCTGCTCACTTCCTTAGTATATAAATCATATATTTGAATTATGTCATGCCATGATGTTTACATAGACAGCATGTATCTGAATTATGGCATGCCAACCCATTTTCTAAAGACATAATATAGTTATATCATCTCATCCTGTTTACATAGTCATCATATTTTAAATTATGTCATTCTATCCATGAATTATATCATGCCACCATGTTTCCATCGATGGCATGTTTGTGATTTATGGCATGCCAACCACTTTAATAGACACATCGTATAGTTATATCATGTCATCCTGTTTACATAGTCATCATATTTTGAAGTATGTCATTCTATCCTGTTTAGTTAGCCATCATACATGTGAAATTGTGTCATGCTATCCTGTTTTATTAGCCATCACATATGTGAAATTATGTCCTGCTATTCCGTTTGCTTAGACAACATAAATGTGAATTATTTCATGCCCTGTTTTCTTCCCTACTATCCATTGCACCTGTCTATCTTACAATGTCTGTACATTCAATTACTTTTCTTGTTTATCAGCCATTTCAATTGGAGGGAGTGATGGCAGTATCTGTGGGAGTAAAAACACGGTCTTCAGAAAAGATCGTGCTACCTGTCGATGCAGATAGAACCACGGTTGTACTTGCCCAAGAACCAGCCCCACCACACATAACCCAGACTCATGCAGATTGTACCCCTACCCTGTTGGACAGAGAACCAGCTACACCCCTTCTAACCCCAACCCCAGCAGATAAACACCCAGTTCCCGTTGACACAACACCGTCTCCACCACATAGCACCCAAACACGAGCAGTTAGTAAGGCAACTGTAGTGCCCAAATCACGAGGACCACCACTCTGAACCCGAAGTCAACGCTTAAAGCAGAAAAAGAATTGTTCTCAAGTCAGGTTCCTTAGCTATGGTTCATACTACTTTTCTCTTGCATCACTGTATTTACTGATACCAACTAATTTCAAATTTGAAGGATGCAATTGAAACTCCAATGGCGCAACATGTATGTTTTAAACCTGTTTCTTCAACGTGTTTGGCTGTTTGCTGTTGTAACTTGCTCTATGTTGATTTCAGTTTCAATTGAATAAACAGTTATGTTCTCATGCCATGCACATTACAAGTGTTGTTATTGCTGTGTAGTTTCCCACACTTATATTCTATCTATGCTGCTTTGTCTTAAATAGATATGATTTGAACTGTATCTATCTTGATTTGGCAACATAAACTAGAATGATATAGACCATACAGTGACCATACTACATAGATATATGTTTGTTTCATGCTGTTATCCTGTCCACCTTACTACTGAACTGGTTTACCAAAATGAGTTTCATATACTACATTGTAAACCTGAGATGTGTTTGTTTGTTTCTCTTTTAGAACGCGGATAAAATATTGGAGAAGAGTACCCTGTTATGCAATGGTAAAGGAAGTAATGCAGATAAGGTTCAAGATAGTGAGACATCCCTGTTGGTCTCCAAGAAAGCTGATAAAAACTATATTGAAGACACTAAGACAACCCCAAAGTCCTGTCTTGATGTAGTGTTCGAGTTACTGGCTACCACTGCTGGCACCAGCTCTTCGAACTCGTTGCCTGAATCGGTTCGGCTTCTTGAGTCTCAACTTCAAGTTGAAAGACATCGATCAGATGTTATGCGACAGGAAGCCGAAGGACTGAGGAAGTCCCTGCAGAATTCAGATGCATACTTTCTAGTGCAACAGCAAGCGCTGGAGGACTTAAGTGCCAAACAAGAGAAAGTTAATAAGCTTGCTAAGCATCTTGCCAGCATTATGGGTACCCAGGATATTGTTTCTTGAGCTCTTCTGAAGTGGTTTCAGTTCTGGACTTGTTTTGCTGCGGCGTTTATATGCTGCTGTGTTCCCTATATTTGCACTGGTGGCGAACTTTGATGCCCAGTGGATGTAATATGTGTAATAGCCGTGATAGCCTAGTGTAAGTTGCTTGCTTATTTATTTCCTTGTTGTCTTGTTTATTTGTTTGCTTGTAGTCAGTGCAGTTCTTTTTCTGCGGTTTGCTAGTGGCTGCAATAACCTATTTTTTAAACTAGGCCACAATAACCATGGGCTAATATTTACTGTAGTGACACTGGGCCTCCTACGGGCCATAGAAACAGTTGGCCTTCTACGGGCCGTATAAACAGTGGGCCTTCTACGGGCCGTAGAAATAATGGGCCTTCTACGGGCTGGAGAAACAATGGGCCTTCTACGGGCCGTATCATCAATGGGCCTTATACGGGCCGTATGATCGATTGGCCAAACATGGGCCAAACAGACCGCATTCTGGCCGTAAACGGGCTAGAGTTGGAATCGTCCGTTCATGGGCCGACCATAATGGGCCATCGTTAATAGGCCGTATTTGATGACGCTATGAAAACGTCCCAACGTATTAAAGGACCACAAACGGGCCGACTGTAACGACGGGCTGAATTTGGCCCACAAGCAGAAAATGACAGTAACGGGCCGTAAGTAAACGAATGCTGGAAAATAGCCCAAGAATAAATGGGCTCTGAGAAGGCCGAAAGATAACATGGGCTGGAAATGGCCCAACGGAATAACGGGCCGTTAATGGGTATAAAGTGATACACTGTTCATTACGGGCCAGTTTCACCACATGCCGTTAATGGGTGTAAAGTAATACACTGTTCATTACGGGCCAGTTTCAGCACGGGTCGTTAATAGGCCAAGAGTTACATAGGGCCTCATATGGGCCGAAAGACGTCATGGGCCATACATGGGCCAGAAGTGAAAACGGGCTGGAATCATATTGGATGGCCCAGATGACGCTACTGGGCCTAATTCGAATATGGCGTAACGGGCCTTGGGTTAGCGGGCTGTAAATGGGCTATATGCGAACAGGCCGTTAACAGGCTTTCCATGGGCCGGCCCGCCAGTTTTTGACCATGTCAAACGGGCCGGCCTTTTCACAGGAATGGGCCACTGTTGGGCCGTGCCACGTGTCGACGTATCATAGGCGCCTTCTGTCCAATGAGTGGATGACATCTGTCCCAACGATGAGCCGACACGTGTTTCCTCCAGCCAATGATGATTTGACACGTGGAAAATCCCCATTGGTCGGGGCTGTTAACGGGTTATCGGATCCAAAACCCGACCCGATAGCTTAACGGCGTTCCGTTACGGTGGATGCCACGTGTCGGTCACCCTTGACGAAAGCACTTCTGTGGCGCGCGATTTATCGTCATGGAAGTGGACACTTCCGTGATGATAACTTTGGTAATGTCATGGAACACTTCTACGACAGCACAGGTATGACTCTTGATTCTGTCATAAATTTGTCATGGATGTACATGCATGACAAAAAATGTGACCTACTGTGACAAACACGTATCATCACGGAAGTGTATTTTTTTTGTAGTGTCAGGTGGTCCCAGTGCGCCATCACTTTCAACTCGGCAGATCAGCTCAAGTGCGCAGCCACCGCTGGCGCTCTCCCAATGCTCTGTTCACCAGTCATTAGCACCGTGCAAGTTACCAAGACCCTCATCGACGGCGGCGCAGGGCTCAACGTCCTATCAGTAGACACGTTCGACAAGCTCCAGGTCCCGTATGAGCAGCTTCAGCCTACCAAGCCTTTCTCTGGAGTGACCGACGGTTCCACCACACCGATAGGGCAGGTCCGCCTGCCTGTCACCTTCGGGGAGCGCAAGAACTACCGCACCGAGCTCTTCGACTTCGACGTCGCACACATCCGCCTGCCGTACAACGCCATCCTCGGGTATCCAGCCCTGGCCAAGTTCATGGCGGTCAACCACCACAGCTACAACATCCTCAAGATGCCGGGAAGTGGCGGAATCATCACGGTCCCATGTGAAGAGAGAGATGCGGTGTGCTCCCTCGAGCGCGCCTTCCAGGCTGCAGCAATCGACGACCCCGACAGCAAAAGCGAGGGCCCTCCTGAGGCCCTCCCCAAGAAGAAGAAGAAGCAGGCGCGCCGTGCCGGACCTCAGGAGGGTGGTGACACAGCTGGAGCCTCGTCAGGATCAGCGCCCGCTTTAGGGGCGCCTCCCTCCATCGCATAGGAAGGCACGCCCGGCGCCCTCCTCGGCAGGGCTCGGGGGCTCTCTTCTTGAGGGCCTCAGACCTTGCCAACCTCACGAGGGAGGCACTTGGGCACCACTTGGAGGTGTGCTTCGTGGCACGTTTCCCTCAGGAGAACACAGGGCAAGGAGTGCCCACCACTAAGGAGTTCATCACCAAGACCACTCAGGAACTGCAAGACGCAAGGGCCATGCACGGCGACCGCCGCTCACCAGGCGCAGCTCCCCATCCAGGCGAGGATGCTGGGCTGCGTGTCTGCATCGACGTCCCAGGGCTCAACAGGGCCGCATCTCAGGAGCGTTTCTGGCTTTGCGAGGGCCCACCACATAGCTACGTTCGCATGCCCTTCGTCTTGCCGAGCGTGGCGTCAGCCTATCAGCGCAACATGCGGCGTGTCCTGGTAGCTCAGGAGGCAGGTATCACGCCGTCCTGGAAGAAATGGAGACGGTCTTCAAGGAACCACCCGAGCCCCCAGAGCCTCCCGAGGCTCAGGGTCCCGGTGGCTCGTGAGGAGCTACCCCTTCGCGGCACGCCTTCGGCTACACCAACTCTCCTTCGTCTACAGAACCAGGTGACATTTTCCAAGTTCGTTTAGCCGGGAGCGCCCCTCGGGCTGCATTATTCCCAGGCCGCATGGGTCTGTCCCTGTGGCATGTATCCCTTTTGCTTGTGTCTTTAGCTTACCTTGCTGGGGGCGCCCCTCAGGCTGCATCATCCCCAAGCCGCTCGGGCCAGACCCACTGGCATGTATTTCCTGCATTTACCCAAGCTGATTTGCCTTCCATGCTTAACCTGCCTATGGTTACCACCTGCTCGATCGTCGCCGCCCACGGGGCCTCCTCACATTGGCATGGCGCTGGTGCATGGGTCCGTCCCTTCCACGTCGACAAACCTGAGCGGACGAGCTCTGGCCCGCGGCACGCCCACGTCACCTCACCAGGCCCTCAGTGCCCTCGCCTCTTCGCGGAACAACCAGCGGCAGGCTGGCAGCGATAACGGCAAACCGTGTTTCTTCTTGTGCCTATTCACAAGGATCTCATGAGGAAGATAGCAGGCGGCACCGCAAGTCTCCTTTCCTCTCGTGCAATTCGCTTGCATGTTGAAGGGGGGGGGCTCCTGAGAATCGCGACT
This sequence comes from Triticum aestivum, assembly GCF_018294505.1. Taxonomy (NCBI): domain Eukaryota; kingdom Viridiplantae; phylum Streptophyta; class Magnoliopsida; order Poales; family Poaceae; genus Triticum; species Triticum aestivum. Next base: position 48,710,236 of record NC_057805.1, read on the forward strand.
CAGGAGCTCTTACTGGCTCTCCAGCCCTCACCCCCTGGCCTTGACCACGGCATCGCGACCTGGCATACCAGCGGTGGCTGAGCTCGCTCGAGGGCCGAGACCTGAGGACGTAGAGCAGTAAGGAGAGCACGGGAGGAGGGAAACTCGTATGGGCACGACCTAGCTATGCCGCACGAGCTGGCGCACAGGCCTAGCGCACCGCAAGGAATCACCACAAGATCGAGAAGATAAGTCTCGTTCTCGGATTGGCTAATTGTTGGGGCCTAAGGGTCACACTCGCCGCAGCCCTGTTGCGGCCACGTCAGCTCCCTTTCTTGCCTTAACATGGCTGCTTGAGCACAAAGGGGACCTCCTGAGCATCGCGCCTCTGGGGCTCTTACTGGACCTCGGGCCGCACACCTCCTGGCCTTGACCACGGCACGTGACCTAGCATACCAGCGACGGTTGTAGCCCGCCTGGGGACCGGGACCTGCCAGCGTAGAGCAACAAGCTATTGCGAGGGAAGAAAGGGGAGACCGAGCCTTAACAGGATATGCATTCACAAATTTTCATAATAGGGAAGATATGCGCAAAAGACATTACAGACCCTTTACACACCCCCATGGGGTACTTCGTGATTCTTCGCAGGGAACAAAAGCTAGAACTAAGAGGAATCCTATCTACACCCTTCCGTGGCGGACACCATCATCAACAGTGGGCCACGGGAGGCCGGCGCCAACCCCATCCAGATCAGCGGCGATGGCGGCTGGACACCGCAGCCCTGCTCCGAACGCGGCGAGAGCTCGGGGGCACGTAGCTATCGTCGCTCGTCTCCGGAGTCTCGTAAAGCTCAGGAGAATCGCTGGACTCCCAGGGGCTGCTGCTGCTGGAGTGGCCAAGGGCGGAGCGCACGTCAGCCTGGTGCCCATCTCCAGGGCAACACTCCAGGCGGCGGCCCTCCGCGTCGAAGACCTTGAAGAAGAACGTGGTGGCGCCGTCGTACTTGAAATCGATTGCGAGGGCACCCCTCACCCGGCAGACCCGCGCGACCTCGCCCCAGCCACGAGTCATGAAGATCTTGCCCGTGGGGACCGCTTCGACCTCTGCTCCGGTCACCGGAGCGTCGCAGTCGGCGTGCTGCAGCCAGAGCTCGAGAGGCCCCCTTGGTGGCATCACGTCGGAGAAGAACTGCAGGAAGCGGATCCAAGAGCTTGGGGGTATCGGTGCCCATAGCACGAGCTCACACGAGGAATCCGAGGCATGGATTCCAGTGGCGACAGCGCGCGTCACCGTGGCGCGGCGACCACGGACGCGGCGTGGGTGACGCCGCCCGTCGCTCCGTCCTCCTGAGCCCTCGGCTCGGGCATACAAGGGTAGCGGATACCCTGGAGGAGGCCGCTCGCACCAAGGCCTCGTCACTACCTGCATCGCCCTTTGTCGCGGCGATGGACCGACCTCTTCTTCGGTGGAAGCGGCCCCGGATCATCCCGGGGGGCCTTTCCCTTCTGTTCAGCGGAGAACCTTCGGATGGGCGCCATTGCTGCTAGCAGTGGAACGAGGAGGAAGAAGCAAGCAAGCAAGCAAGGAAGAGATGGGCGACAGGGGCTCCGCCCCTCCCCATTTATAGCGGAAGAAGGCCAACCCGCGCCTCCCACGATCGCAGGTAATGATGGTTTTCCTTGCATGTCGCAGGGACTTGTCAAGTCGTGCAGTTGCCGAGACAGCGTGGGAAGCGGAGATGCCCACGTCCAATCAACCACCACGCGTCAACCGTGGCCGCAGGATTTTGGGGCCCGCGGTGCTCCGTACTTGACCCTTGGCTTTGCCGTGAAGCCAAGCCCGAGCGCACCTTGGGCCCGGGGGCTACTATCGGCGTTCTGGGAACGGGGGTCCCCAGACTTTCCTGCCTGCAGCCCATGGCGTGGCTAAGCTAGCGGGCCGTACGACCCATCTTCATCAACAAGGCATCCAAGACCCTCGCGAGGGGCCAAGCCTCGCAAGGCAGACGACGCAAGACCTCCTCAGGAGCGGCCCCTCTAGGCGGGCTCACGAGGAGCGGAGATATCAAGGCGGGGAAAACCTCGCGAGGCTCAAGTGACGTGAGCCATGACGATCGAGACCAGGCGGGCACCAGGCGGGCGCCAGCACGCGCATCGTCCTTGTTTCCTCTTTGGTGCTAAGAAGGCAAGCACAGGCGAGGAGTACCGAGGCATCAGGCAAAGGTTGCCATATCAGTGCAATGAGACCAAGACAAGAAGGACGGAAAGACGGAGGTCATCGTGGAGTCCAAGACGGCGTCACCACCAGAGCCTTTTGCAGGCGAAGACCGCTTTTGTCAGGATAGCTTGTACTAGCTCTCCCCTTTCAAATTCGCCCGCCATTGTTGGCTCCCTTCCCGCTCAATATTTGGGGAGAGGACCATGCCTATATAAGTAGAGATAGCCACCACAGTAGGGGGACGGATCAAGTTCTCGCCCACAAGTCCACAGAGCACAAGAGCACCTCAACCTCAGGAGGTTGTTCTTCCCTTTGTACTGTTCTTCATCAGCGGGGTAGGGTATTACACCACAATGGTGGCCTGAACCAGTATAAATCCCGTGTCTTTCTGTGTTGCAAGTCCGTCGAGTTCGTCCGTGAGATTTTAGTGAGCTAGGGCGTAGATCGGTAGGAGGGAAAGAACTTCGCGCGCACCCCAGAGTTCGAGCCTTAAGGGTTTTGCCGGAACCCCACATCCGACAATGTTGTTATGCGGTTTGACCGATAAAGGTCTTCGTAGAATATGTAGGAACCAATATGACCATCCAGGTTCCGTTATTGGTTATTGACCGGAGATGAGTCTCGGTCATGGCTACATAGTTCTCGAACCCGTAGGGTCCGCACGCTTAACGTTCGATGACGATCGGTATTATGAGTTTATGTGTTTTGATGTACCGAAGGTTGTTCGGAGTCCCGGATGTGATCATGGACATGACGAGGAGTCTCGAAATGGTCGAGACATAAAGATCGATATATTAGAAGGCTATGCTTGGACATCAGTGTAACACCCTGAGGATCATGCTACAGTAACCCTCTGTGATTAAGCTAATCATGTTGCTAAACAGGGCTTGATCACATTTGGAACACATTTCTTTTCAAACTCCTAATTCAAACTTCAATTAAATTTAAAGTGGAAAATAAAAGTTTTCAAAAATTAAAACAAAAATGTTCGGGCACTGCCAGAAATTGCACTAATAATTTTTGTGGAGAAAACAAATTTTTATAAAATACCTAAATACTTTTAAATGAAATAAAACAGAAAAGAAAATAAACAAATAAAAAGAAAACAGAAAACAGAACAGACAAAGAAAAAAAAAGGAGAAGGCCCTTCCCCCCCCCCACTGGACCCGTGGCCCAAACTGGGCCGCCACCCCCGACCCCCCCGGCCCAGCCCACCTCTCCCCCGCGTCCCCTTCCCTGTTCCCCTGACCGGGGTCGGAACAGGGGCCGTCCCCGCCGCACCCCCTCGCC
>NC_057805.1:48714188-48714800 GCF_018294505.1 Triticum aestivum
CCGAGCGCGCTCGCCGCCGTTCACCGTCGTTCCCGCGGCCACCGTGCCCCGATCGCCCCGACGACGTGCCCGAACGACTCCCCGCCGTCGACTACGTCGACTACGCCATCGGGAACGAGCCGAGCGCCTCTACACCGACCTCCCCGAGCTCGTCTTCAACCTTCGGCCGCCGTCGTTCATCGCCGATTCCGGCTACCCCGCGCCCTCCCCGAGCTCACTGCCACTCCCTACGGCTCCGCTGTGAGCTCCCGCTTCTCCTCCCCCTCTCCGTTAGCTCGCCCGCGTTCCCTAGCTGCTCCCCCACGCGCGCCCGAACGCCGCGCCGTGGAGCTCGCCGCCGGCGGGTCTCCGGTGACCAAATGGTCACGGGCGTAGGCCCGCTAGCTCGACCGCGTCGTGCCGCACCCGCCTAGCTAGATAGTTCGGCCGCTCGCGCGCTCTAAACGCAGCACCCGCCCCCAGCCCGTAGCACCTCGCCGCCGGCGAGCTCGTAGCGCTCGCCCCCGCCCGTTCCAGCCCCTCCGACCACCGCCGTTGGACGCGCGACGCCGAGCCGCGTCGAACGCGCCCAGCCACGCCCCCGCAGACCCCCTGTACGTGAAACCCGCGTCC
>NC_057805.1:48714810-48723790 GCF_018294505.1 Triticum aestivum
CCCGCCTCGCTAGTTAGTTCGGCCGCTCGCGCGCTCTAACGCCGCACCCGCCCCCAGCCCGAAGCACCTCGCCGCCGGCGAGCTCGAAGCACTCGCCCCCGCCCGTTCCAGCCCCTCCGGCCACCACCGTTGGACGCGCGGCGCCGAGCCGCGTCGAACGCGCCCAGCCACGACCCCGCAAACCCACTGTGCGTGAAACCCGCGCCCCTCCCGAGCCGCGCGGCCGCCGTTTTGGTCGCCGGAGTTGCTCCGGCGCCGGCCCCCGACGTGGCCGGCCTGGGGCCACCCCAGGGCCACTGCCAGTGGGCCCCGTTGACTGGGTCCACCCAGTCAACGTGCTGACTGGGCAGGCCCAGCCACTTACATGCGGGCCCCGCCGCAAAAATAAAAAAAGAAAAGAAAAGGAAAATGTTTTATAAATAAAAATAATTAATTAATCTAATCACTCACTGACAGGTGGGCCCAGTAGTTAATTAACTAAAAATTAATTAGTTTAATCTTCTGTTAACCCACTGTCTATGACAGGTGGGTCCCCCGTGTCAGTTTTGACCAGTCAACCGGACTGTTGACCGCTGACGTCACTCATACGTCATGCTGACGTCATATCCCTTTTCTGTTAATTAAATAATTCCAGAAATTCAAATAATCTTTGAAAATTCATATCTTTTAAACCGTAACTCGGATGAAAATGTTTTCTATATGAAAGTTGCTCAGAATAACGAGACGAACCCGAATACGCAGTCCGTTCGTCCACCACACCTCCCTAACCTATCGAACTAGCAACTTTCCCCCTCCGTTCCGTCTGTCCAAAAACGCGAAACATCGGGAATACCTCCCGGATGTTCCCCCCCTTCACTGGTACCACCTACTGTCGCGTTAGGGCACACCTAGCACCGTTCATTGTCATGTCACGCATCGTCATGCTTATGTTTGCATTGTATTTACTGTTTCTTCCCCTCTTCTCTCCGGTAGACTACGAGACCGACACTGCTGCTGCCCAGTTCGACTACGGAATTGACGACCCCTCCTACTTGCCAGAGCAACCAGGCAAGCCCCCCCCTTGATCACCAGATATCGCCTACTCTTCTCTATTCTGCTTGCATTAGTGTAGTGTAGCATGTTACTGTTTTCGATATCCTATCCTGATGCATAGCCTATCCTTGCTACTACTGTTGATACCTTTACCTGCAATCCTACATGGTTAGTATAGGATGCTAGATTTCCATCAGTGGCCCTACATTCTTGTCCGTCTGCTGTGCTATACTATCGGGCCGTGATCACCTGGGTGGTGATCACGGGTATATACTTATATACTACATACATGACACATGTGATGACTAAAGTCGGGTCGGCTCGTAGGAGTACCCGCAAGTGGATCTTTGTGGCGGAGCGACAGGGCAGGTTGAGACCGCCTAGGTGAGAGGTGGGCCTGGCCCTGGTCGGCGTTCGCGGATACTTAACACGCTTAACGAGATCTTGGTATTTGATCTGAGTCTGGCCATTTGGTCTATACGCACTAACCATCTACGCGGGAGTAGTTATGGGTATCCCGGCGTCGTGGTATCAGCCGAAGCCTTCTTGACGTCAGCGACTGAGTGGCGCACGCCGGATTGGACTGGAACGCCACTAGGCTAGGTCTGCTTCCGGCCGCGTACGCAACGTGCAGGTGTGCATAGGGCGATGGGCCCAGACCCCTGCGCGCATAGGGTTAGACCGGCGTGCTGACCGCTCTGTTGTGCTTAGGTGGGGCTGCGACGCGTTGATCTTACGAGGCCGGGCATGACCCAGGAAAGTGTGTCCGGCCAAATGGGATCGAGCGTGTTGGGTTATGTGGTGCACCCCTGCAGGGAAGTTTATCTATTCGAATAGCCGTGTCCCTCGGTAAAAGGACGACCCGGAGTTGTACCTTGACCTTATGACAACTAGAACCGGATACTGAATAAAATACACCCTTCCAAGTGCCAGATACAACCCGGTGATCGCTCTCTAACAGGGCGACGAGGAGGGGATCGCCGGGTAGGATTATGCTATGCGATGCTACTTGGAGGACTTCAATCTACTCTCTTCTACATGCTGCAAGTTGGAGATGGCCAGAAGCGTAGTCTTCGACAGGAATAGCTATCCCCCTTTTATCTTGGCATTCTGGAGTTCAGTCCACTGATATGCCCCTTTACACATATACCCATGCATATGTAGTATAGCTCCTTGCTTGCGAGTACTTTGGATGAGTACTCACGGTTGCTTCTCTCCCTCTTTCCCCCTTTCCTATCTATCTGGTTGTCGCAACCAGATGTTGGAGTCCAGGAGCCAGACGCCACCGTCGACGACGACACCTACGACACTGGAGGTGCCTACTACTACGTGCAGGCCGCTGACGACGACCAGGAGTAGTTAGGAGGGTCCCAGGCAGGAGGCATGCGCCTCGTTCGATCTGTATCCCAGTTTGTGCTAGCCTTCTTAAGGCAAACTTGTTTAACTTATGTCTGTACTCAGATATTGTTGCTTCCGCTGACTCGTCTGTGATCGAGCACTTGTATTCGAGCCCTCGAGGCCCCTGGCTTGTATTATGATGCTTGTATGACTTATTTATGTTTTAGAGTTGTGTTGTGATATCTTCCCGTGAGTCCCTGATCTTGGTCGTACACATTTGCGTGCATGATTAGTGTACGGTCAAATCGGGGGCGTCACAAGTTGGTATCAGAGCCGACTGCCTGTAGGAATCCCCCTTTCCACACTCCTTGGCCGAAGTCGAGTCTAGACATTACAAAAACTTTTACTAACATGGCTGTGTGTCTTACGGGCCCACGTCGCCATTGGGTGGTACTAGGATCTTTTACTCCTCGACCTGTACTCTGGGACTCTGAACTCTCTTCTACTCGGGTTAAACGAATTTACTAACTCTAACACTAGGATCCCGTGACCGCGTTCACCCCAAAGATGGATAAGCCATAATTGTTTCTTAGAATAGTATTTTGGACAATTCACACACTGTCATTTGACTCCTTTGAAACGTCTTTGCTTTCAGATGGAACCCACGAGGCAGGTCGTTCACCACACGATGGCCATTGGTGCCTCGGGATCACCTGCGGTGCTAGCTGAGATGATGACCTATCTGGGTTATCGCTGGCACCCTGAGTACACCGTCTACGAGGAGTACCAGGACTTTAACCAGGAGCAGTACCGTGCCATCGTCCACCTCTACTCTCGGGAGTACGACTCCACTACTGTGCTGCACACCGCACATGGTGTTGGTGTGACCATCGATATGGCTGTCCACGATGCTGCCTATGCTGCTCTGACACGTCTTCGTGGAGAGTATCAGGAGTTGGACACCTCCCCTTTCAGGCACATTGCTATCGCATCTGATGTTGGTGCGGAGGGATACTATACTGCTGCCTACTCCACTGTCACCCGAGAGCCCTTCTACCATCAGCACCTGGTTCTGCATGCTGATGGGCTGGATCGAGCTAACCGGGCTCTTCGCCACGAGATGTACACCACCCGTCAGCACCTTTACCGTGCTCTGACGCTGCTGCACCCCTTCGTCCGATCTGGACAGGTACCGCGTACTGCGATCTACCCAGCCAGGACCGTGATGCCCCACGGTGTCGGTTGGCCAGAGGTGGGAGGCTACTCTCCCGCACTTGGTCCTCTTCTGCCACCTGAGCGTCGGACTCTACACCTGAGTATCCGCGGCCCCCAGTCTGCTGACGTGGAGGGCTATCCGTTGCCTCACTACCAGCTGTCGGGCTACGATTACCTCCACAGTACCTCTTGGGACTGATGTAGGCTTGCTTGTAGTATTAGCTGCAGTCGCCGCGAGCCTGTGTGCCGCCTATGATGTTTTAGTCTATGTACTGAACTCTATGTACTGAACTCTATGCATGACCCCTTTTGTAAAGTTATGCCGACTACTATGTAGTAGCTATCGTGCTCCTTTCATTATGCATGTTTCATCATGAATGATTCTTGTCATTGCAAATTTCTCAATGCTGAACTACCCCTGTTATATATTAGCAGGATGGTTAGACCAGGTGGTCGTGGTCGTGGTGGCGATGCCCCACCACCACCTGAGTACATGGCTGGTATGATCCAACAGTTTGAACTGAACCGCCAATTCATGGAAAATATGATGGCTCAGTTCCCTCGCCCCAATATGAACCAGCAGCCAGCTCAAGTGACTCTTCAAGATTTCATACGCCTCAACCCAACCATCTACCGCAGCTCAACTCAGCCTCTGGATGCTGATGACTGGCTCCGTGACATCACCTATGAGATGGAGTCTGCTGATGTAGCCCCTGCCAGCTATGTCACCTTTGCTTCCTTCTTCTTGAAGGGACCCGCAGCTCAATGGTGGGACAGCCACAGGCGTACTCTGCCAGCTGGAACAATCATCACATGGCCAGACTTCCAAGCTGCTTTCCGTGCCCGCTTCATTCCTCAGGGAGTCATGGACCGGAAGAAGCGTGAGTTCCGCAACCTCGCCCAAGGCAACAAAACTGTCGAAGCTTATCAGCGGGAGTTTCTGGACCTGTCCCGCTATGCTGAAGAAGACATTGCAACTGATGCACGCAGACAGGAGAAGTTCCGTGATGGCCTTCAAGCTGACATCAAGCTCGCACTTCTAGTGCATAACTTTGCTGATTTCTCCACCTTGGTGAACAAGGCCATCAATGTCGAAACTGGTCTGCAGGAATACCAGAGCTCTCACAGGCGCAACCGTGACACGGGCTCATCTTCGGGCTCGCCCGCACAGAAGCGTAAGATATGGATCCCGAACAGCATGTACCGTCCAAATGCATCTGCCCCAAGGCAGACCTATGCTGCACCTCGTCTGCCTCCACCACCATCTAGGCAGTCAAGACTTCCAGCTCCACCATCCCAAGCTCCTGTTCCCACTCCGAATAATGGCTTGTGCTTCAGGTGTGGTCAACCAGGACACCGTGCTAGAGAATGCAACCAGAACCAGAATCAACTGGCTATTCCAGCAACTGGCCGTGGTAACAATCAGCCTCGCACCAACAATGCTAAGTCTTATGGTCGTGCTCATGCCAACCACGTTGATCTCAACGAAGCTCAAGACCAGCCTGCTACTGTGATGGGTACACTCCTCGTAAATTCAGTACCAGCATCCGTTTTATTTGATACAGGTGCATCGCATTCATTCATGTCAGAAGATTTTGCATACAAGCACGACGTTAAATGTGAGGAGATGAACACCTCTGTATTGGTCAAAACCCCCGTGGGGCAGTGTCAAACCTCCTTGGTTGGCATTGATGTCCCCGTGGAAATCGAAGGGCTGGAATTCTATGCCTCTCCCATTATCCTGAAGTCGTCTAACATCGACCTCATTTTGGGTATGGATTGGTTGAAAGCGCATACTGCTTCTATAGTTTGCGCCACTAAGACCGTCCATCTGCTACACCCTTCAGATGAAATAGTTGCTTACCAAGCTCATCTGGTGCAAAATGCCGAGGCAAGGCTCTATGCATTGAATGCATTGAACGATGCACCACTCGAGGGCATTGAGAACATTCCCGTCGTGCGTGAATTCCTCGACGTCTTCCCTGAAGAACTTCCAGGGATTCCCCCTGCTAGAGCTGTCGAATTCATCATCGACTTGAAACCAGGCACCACTCCTATAGCCAAGCGACCCTACAAAATGCCGCCGCATGAACTCCTTGAGCTTAAGGAGGAAATCGACAAGTCTCTTCGCAAAGGATTCATTCGCCCAAGTTGCTCTCCTTGGGGAGCACCTTCTCTCTTTGTCAAGAAGAAGGATGGGACAAACCGGTTAGTTCAAGACTACCATCCTATAAACCAAGCTACCATTCAGAATAAATACCCTCTTCCTCGGATCAATGATCTGTATGATCAACTGGCGGGTTCGTCAGTGTTCTCTAAGCTCGACTTGAGGTTGGGCTACCATCAGATCCGTGTTCGAGAAGAGGATATCCCAAAGACCGCCTTCGTGACTCGCTATGGTTCATACGAGTACACCGTCATGTCTTTCGGTTTAACCAATGCTCCAGCCACCTTCTCTCGTCTGATGAACTATATATTCATGGATTACCTCGACAAGTTCGTCGTGGTTTATCTGGATGATATCCTGGTATTTTCCAAGAACGAAGAAGAACATGCCGAACATCTTCGACTTGTGCTGGAGAAGCTACGAGAGCATCAACTATATGCCAAGTTCTCCAAATGTGAATTCTGGCTACCGGAAGTAACCTATCTTGGGCATGTCATCTCTAAGGATGGTATTGCCGTCAACCCCGAGCGAGTTCAGGCTATTCTTGATTGGACTCCTCCCAAGAACGTTAAGCAAGTCAGAAGTTTTCTCAGTCTCGCCAGCTATTGCCGTCGATTCGTCGAGAACTTCTCTAAGATCGCCAGGCCTCTGACTAACCTGTTGCATAAGGGTGTCAAGTTCCAATGGACAGACAAATGTCAGGAAAGTTTCCAAGCACTCAAAGACAAGTTGACTTCTGCCCCAGTTCTAGCTCCACCTGATACTAAGAAGGACTTCGTCATCTACTGCGACGCTTCCCATCAAGGATTAGGCTGTGTCCTAATGCAAGACCGCAAAGTGATTGCTTATGCCTCTCGACAATTGCGCCCTCACGAAGAGAACTACCCAGTTCACGACCTCGAACTTGCTGCTGTCATTCATGCGCTGAAGCAGTGGCGACATTACCTTCTCGGTAATCGTTGCGAGATCTTCACTGACCACCAAAGTCTGAAGTATCTGTTTACTCAGCCAGATCTGAACCTCCGTCAGCAAAGATGGATGGAGCTCGTTGCAGACTTTGACTTGGGTATTTCCTATACGCCAGGCAAGGCTAATGTAATGGCTGATGCCTTGAGCCGCAAGTCTTACTGCAACCACCTCCAGGTTCATAAAGTTCAGCCCTCGCTTGTTGAAGAATTCAGGAAGCTGAACCTCCATATTGTTCCTCCGGGTGCACTCGCTCCCCCTCCTAAGGAATTTGGCAAGGTGAACCTCCACGTTGTTACCCAGGGTTCCCTCAATACCCTAGTTGCTAAACCAGATCTCGTGGATAGCATCAAAAGGCTACAGAAGTATGACTCTGAAGCCCACAAGATTAAGCGCTACCTCGCAGAAGGAAAGCCCTCATTCTTCACCATTGCTGAAGATGGCACCCTATACTTCAAGGGCCGCCTAGTGGTGCCATGTGCAGAGAAGAACCTGGATATGACACATGAAGTTATGAAAGAAGCTCATGATACGCCTCTATGTATCCATCCTGGTAGTACAAAGATGTACCAAGATGTCCGTCAGAGATTCTGGTGGACTAATATGAAGCAAGACATTGCTCGTTATGTTGCTGAGTGTGACGTTTGCCATCGTATCAAAGCAGAACATCAAAGGCCTGCTGGAACTCTGCAACCTATCTCTATTCCTGAATGGAAATGGGACCATGTTGAGATGGACTTCGTCACTGGATTTCCCAAATCACAGAAAGGTAATGATGCTATTCTTGTCGTCATTGACCGGCTTTCCAAAGTTGCACATTTCCTGGCGGTCAAAGAAACGATCACTGCTAGCCAGTTGGCAACGCTCTATATGTCCAGGATTGTTTCACTCCACGGTATTCCATTGGTTATCAGCTCAGACCGTGGCAGCTTATTCACTTCAAGATTCTGGGCAAGTTTCCAAGAAGCTATGGGAACTCATCTGACATTCAGTACTGCGTTTCATCCTCAATCGCAAGGACAAGTTGAACGCGTCAATCAAGTTCTCGAAGACATGCTTCGAGCTTGCGTTATTTCCTTCGGCAAGAAATGGGAGGAATCTCTCCCGTATGCTGAGTTCTCTTATAATAATAGCTATCAAGCTAGTCTGAAGATGGCCCCCTTCAAAGTGTTATATGGACGAAAGTGTCGAACCCCTCTGAACTGGTCAGAAACTGGGGAACGTCCACTCTTCGGCCCGGATATTATCCAAGATGCCGAAGAACAAGTCCGCATTATTCGCGAGAATCTCAAGACTGCTCAGTCACGTCAGAAGAGTCAGTATGACCGTCATCATAAAGACATGGTCTATCAACCTGGCGAAAAGGCTTATCTTCGAGTCACACCTATGAAGGGTGCTCACCGCTTCGGGATCAAGGGCAAACTAGCTCCTCGCTATATTGGCCCATTCACTATTCTCGAAAGGCGTGGAAAAGTGGCATACCAACTGGAGCTACCGCCGAACCTTTCTCAGGTTCACGATGTGTTCCATGTGTCACAGCTCCGCCGTTGCTTCAAGGATCCAATCCGAGCTGTGGATCATGAAGTGCTCGAATTGCAGCAAGACCTCTCCTATAAGGAGCATCCGGTCCGCATTCTCGACCAAGCTGAACGTCGCACGCGTCAGAAGGCGATCAAGTTTCTCAAAGTCCAGTGGTCGCACCATTCTGAAGATGAGGCCACTTGGGAACGAGAGGATCGTCTGCGCGAAGAATACCCCGCACTGTTTCCTTCTACCTCCTAAATCTCGGGACGAGATTTCTTGTAGTGGAGGAGAGTTGTAACACCCTGAGGATCAAGCTACAGTAACCCTCTGTGATTAAGCTAATCATGTTGCTAAACAGGGCTTGATCACATTTGGAACACATTTCTTTTCAAACTCCTAATTCAAACTTCAATTAAATTTAAAGTGGAAAATAAAAGTTTTCAAAAATTTAAACAAAAATGTTCGGGCACTGCCAGAAATTGCACTAATAATTGTTGTGGAGAAAACACATTTTTATAAAATACCTAAATACTTTTAAATGAAATAAAACAGAAAAGAAAATAAACAAATAAAAAGAAAACAGAAAACAGAACAGACAAAGAAAAAGAAAAAAAAGGAGAAGGCCCTTCCCCCCCCACTGGACCCGTGGCCCAAACTGGGCCGCCACCCCCGACCCCCCCGGCCCAGCCCACCTCTCCCCCGCGTCCCCTTCCCTGTTCCCCCGACCGGGGTCGGAAC